>NC_043976.1:12875232-12880232 GCF_902148855.1 Sphaeramia orbicularis | reverse complement strand
GTGCTTATTCATAAAAGCTCAGAATAAAATTGAGGGTTATTATATCAGACACTGAGAAAACTGAAGGAAACGTGACTTTTTCAACAAAGATATCAATAATTGAACATAAACTAAGTGTCTCCATCCACTGTCATTGATCCAACTCCATGGGTTTTACTGGTGAACCAATGTTGTAGAAGATGACAGTGTTTCCATGGTAACTATGGAGCCTCTGAACGTCCAAATGGGTCATATCTGATGACCATGAAAAGATAACAAACTGAATTTTACACCAGTTATTTACATGGATTAATAGAATTAATGGATCAACAGCTATTAAACAGTTTAGATCAGTGGATGGTTTTGGTCGATGGTTTGGCTATTTATGTGTGATGTCAAACTTTCTTCTGTTTGTTATATGTTTGCTATTTGTGAGTTTCACTTCAAGGCTTCGTGACAAAAATTGGACTGTTTCTAACTCCCTGGGCTGCTTTTTTTAAGTTCATGCCTCTGCTTATATAATTTCACTGACTAAATCAGAATAGATTCATGTCTCCATTAGAAGCCACTCATATCCTTGCGAGGGTGAATGAAACGCAAACATGTTATGGCATCCATCTGTCCTTCTATGCCTGTGAGCTCAGACAAAGCCGTGATAATATCCCACCGGCCTCCCACACTTGTTCACAAATTATGAGCAAACTGTGAATGTCATCATCGTTAATAAACAGGGAGTCCAGTTTACCCTCCTGTCAAAACCGTAGCCTCAACAGCCGAGTTAAAAATATCTGCAAGTTGTGACTGTGAGGCTTCTTCATTTTACTGCAGGGTTTTTGTTTAGAAAACGCATGAATTTGTTGTAGTGTTAGGGACCAGGCAAAAAAAGGAATATTTAGACTTTTTTTGTTAATTAAATACAGAAACGGTTACACAAGTCAAAGTTAAAAAAAAGAAAAGAAAAAGAAACAAGATATAAGAGAACGGGAAATAAGAATTACATCAGGGGTGTCAATCTCATTTTACCACATTCAGCCCAATGTAATCTCAAGTGGGCGGGACCAATAAAATAATAGAAACAATAACCTATAAATAATAATCCAAATGTTTATTTTAGTGCGAAAGTTAAATTACTTCATGAAAATGGGAATAACCTGAACAACCATGTACACCATGAAATATCTTTGAAAAAAATAAGTGCAATTTCACCAATATTAGGTTGCAGCTTATTATTAACACAATTTACAAATCACAGTGGGTCTACAAATGCAGAAAACATTTTTAACGGACATTATATTGTTAAAATTCTACTTATTTGTCTCAGGAAAGGTTTCTCATTTATTTAGGTTGGTCACATTTGTAAATGTAAATAATTTCATAATGAAATTTTACTTTTTTCACATTAGACCAAGGAGAAAATTTAGAGTTGTCATTATTTATGGGTTATTATGTGATTATCTTACTTGACATCACATTGATGTATGTATGTGGCACCTGAATATTTTCACTGTAATTTTTGCACCTCTGAAATTCATCCTGCAGACCGGATTGGACCATTTGGAGGCCCAGTTTTGGCCCGCAGGCCTTATGTTTGACACCCCAAACTACATAATTAAAAACCAATAATAATCGTAACAATAATAATAATAATAATAATAATAATAATTTCAGTCCATTACTATATGTGATGAAGGGCCTAGAATCAATACATTTTAATGTTTATCAAACGTGTAACTTTAAAACCTTTGTACCAAATAATTAATCCGGGCATACAAACAAATCCTATGTAGTTTGGTATAATCTTATATTAGAATTAGATAATAGTAATAGTAATAGTGGTAATAAAACAGAGTCATGTTAACTTTAAGGTGGTGTAATATTATCATTCACTTACAGTTATGTCATCTGACATTTGTGCATTTGCTTGTATGTTTGTCATTTGTGCGTGTGATGTGTTCAGTCTAATTATTGATTAAAAAGTACTGTAAATGTCATTTCAAACATCATGAAACCAACATGAATTAAAAATGCACATTTTAAGAAGCCTGACCCGTGCTTTTAAACACGTTTAAAGACCGATTCAAACAGCTCATCGTATGTGTCACTGACTGTAATACCGCTGTCAGCCACTAGATGCTGTTTATAAAAACAGCACCAATGTTCCTGACTCTCACTGGCATGTTCTATCAACAATCAATAACAAGTTGAATTTGTGAGGTTGTTAGGTTCTGTCTCTATGTTAGAGTCCTGTGGTCTTGATGCAGGGGATCATTCCCCCAATAGAAGTGGGTGGTACTTTGACTGGAGGAGAACTCAACTACAGGGTGGGGAAGCAAAATTTACAATATTTTGAGGCAGGGATTGAAAGACAGTGTATGACCAATTAGTTTATTGAAAGTCATGAGAATTTATTTGCCACAAGAAAATTTACATAATAGAAAATGTTTTTATTCTTTGTATCCTCCTTCTTTCTCAATAACTGCCTTCACACGCTTCCTGAAACTTGCGCAAGTGTTCCTCAAATATTCGGGTGACAACTTCTCCCATTCTTCTTTAACAGTATCTTCCAGACTTTCTGGTAATAGTTTTGCTCATAGTCATTCTCTTCTTTCCATTATAAACAGTCTTTATGGACACTCCAACTATTTTTGAAATCTCCTTTGGTGTGACGAGTGCATTCAGCAAATCACACACTCTTTGACGTTTGCTTTCCTGATTACTCATATGGGCAAAAGTTTCTGAAAAGGTATGGATAATAGTGTTAGGTATGATTATGACATCAATATATGTTTGGTTTCAAAACAATTGACATAGTGCCTGCTGAGAAAAAACAACTAAATGTTCATTGTAAATTTTGCTTCCCCACTCTGTAATTAAATCAAAGTCCATATATGACCTCTTTCAGTGCTCAGTAGTAACTATATTGATGTCTGTAGGTATTTCCATTTTTAAGCCATCAAAATATGGACCGTTATAAGTGAAGGCAAATGTTTAATATTTCAAAAATTCATCACAAAATCCAACAATCAAAATATGTGAAAGCTGTGAGCAAACTTTGTAGACATTGTCCCAAGGAAGCAACATATAAAATATGAAATGAATTCAACCAGTAGTTTAGTCCGAGAAGATGTTTGAAGAAATTGCTAATGAAGAAAACGACAAAGAAAATAATGAAGACAACGACGAAGACCATGATCAAGACAACGACGAAGACAACGACGAAGACCACGACGAAGACCATGATGATTTTCATTATTTATAGGTTATTCTGATAATATTTTACTGGTCTGACCCACTTGAAATCTAATTGAACTGTATGTGTCTGTATGTGGAACCTGAATTAAAATGATTTTCACACCATTTATTGTTAGTATTTTCAGTGTAATTTTTGCATTTCACAAGTTTGGATTTTGGCGGGCCGGATTTGGCCCCCGGGCCGCATGTTTGTCACCTGTGTCCTAATGTGACGGTCAATAGCAAACTCCTGGCTTTGCAGTCCAAATAAGTCCCAATAGCCTAAGATGGACACAAGGGGGACATGTGTCTACTACCAATCATTAACTAAAATCTGAAGTATCTCTGAAAATAACAAGATTTACCAGAAGAATAAACTTTCTAAGTGGTTTACAAATAACTAGAAGATTTTCTGAGGGTGTTCCAGCATCGTCTCATCTTTCCCCCACTGTCGGGCTCTTCCATTTGCTGTTGTTTTGCATAAAAAGACCCTCCCTCCCAACTTTCTTGAGCTTGTTTTATCCAGAGCTTGGTACAAACACATAAAAAAAGTCCAAAATACATATTAAAGAAGCTTGCTGAACCTAGTATATTAACTGAAATGTACAATTCATATGAGAAACGCTGTCTTAAATGAAATATGTAATATGAAAACACTACAGCATCAGAACATTTGTGATGGGTTTCTGTATAAACCAGCGATAAACACTAGTCCATCTAATTCTGTTTGTCTGTAACCACAGCTGCAGACTTCCAAAGTTAATCTTCTTTAAAAACCAATATAATCCCTCAGTGTGGAATTAAATGTCTCACAGAAACACTGGACACAGACTTTGTACAGTAGTGTTTGACTCAAGTTCAACAGACCAATGAAGAGTCTGGGGTCATAGGGGGGTCAAAGGTCAGGGTCGGCTACACAGGATAAAGGAATCAAGCATGTTTCCCAACACAAATGGATTTATTGGAGTGGTCTTTTTTTTATTTTTTTTTACCAGACCTTCTGTCCAATGTATATGTGGACAGATGTGCACAGATGATTAAGACGGTGACCAGTAGATTAAAACAAAGGTTTAGATAGATAGATAGATAGATAGATAGATAGATAGATAGATAGATAGATAGATAGATAGATAGATAGATAGATAGATAGATAGATAGATAGATAGATAGATAGATAGATAGATAGATAGATAGATAGATAGATAGATAGATAGATAGATAGATAGATAGATAGATAGATAGATAGATAGATGGATGGACGGACGGACAAATGGATGGATGGATGGATTTACAAATAGATAGATGGATGGATGGATGAGCCGGCGGGTGGACGGACAGACAAATGGGCAGATAGATGGATGGATGGATGGATGGATGGATGGATGGACGGACGGACGGACGAATGGATGGATTTACAGATAGATAGATAGATAGATGCTTTTTCTTCTTTTACTCTTTTATATTGTACCTGCTTATTCAGTTCAGGGCTGCAGGTTAATCCATTCTTACACCAGGTGGAAAGAAACCAAATTTCCCATATTCACTCTTGGTCTGCTGGAGGGGACTCAGGGGACGTTGTAACACTGCAAGTTTGACGAGATGGTGTAGTGATGGGTTTTTATTTTTTTCTTTAAAATTTTTCCAAAAATCCCCCTATATAGTACTTGGCCTGAGGGCAGTCTGCAGCCATAAACCTGCAGCATATTCTACTTCAAGCCTTAAATGAAGAAGAACATCCATGACTTTGGGCTAGCTGTTGGTGTAAAATTAACTGCTACGTCAATGAAGGA
>NC_043976.1:12820232-12870232 GCF_902148855.1 Sphaeramia orbicularis | reverse complement strand
GAAAAGTCAAATCATTACTTTTACTAACCCTACCCCCATCGGTTTTTAGTTTGTGAAAAAAATACACACCATTGTAAAAAAAAAATTGCATTCACTCCATTTTCAATATCTAGCCTCCAAAATTGAATCAATTCTGCCCACCTACATGGGCTACAATTAGTTGATATTATTTAGGCCCATTTACTTTCCTAAAGTGAGATCAAGTTTTTTTTACAACCAAATTTTCACATTGGTTTTTGAAACTGCCCACCAGTTTGTTAGATTTGGACTTTCTCTGTCAATGATGAAGCCAATTTAAGCAGCCAGAATCACTTTAGGAAGGCTTCTATAGATCAATTTATAGTTAAACTAATAACAAAAACTCTTACACATGTTATGGAGTAATGAATAATTGATATATTTTTTAATTTTAGACTGACTGAATAGGGCTAAGATGCCAGGACCAAAGCCATCCAGGGGTGGAGGAAGGAAGGATTCAAAGCTCACAGATGAAGAGAGGAAAGCATGTTAGGTTTGATTTTTGACAAATTAAATGGTTAAATCCAGTAGTGCATAGGTGAAATGTCATATTTTTTTGTTTCAACCTTGTGTCAATAAAGGCTCAGTGATTTGAAAACCACAAAATATTTTGCATAAATGATTTCAGATTCAGATTCCTGAGAAAATTTGACCCTAAACTGATATATTTTCAGTCCATAAAAAGAACTGGAATTTTTGCCTTTAATGTCACTAAAATGCAACTCAGACCTTGAACCTTGTCGTATGAAAAGAGTTTAAAAATGAATTATGTAAAAAAGCCAATGACAAGAACCACAGCTTTGTGGTTTGTACAAAGGAATTATGAGGTGACGTCCACACCACTCATACCAGCTTTTCCTCCTAATCCACCGTAAGGAGTGACTCACTGGTTGGTGCTGGTTGCTCATTGGGTTCTTGAATCCTGCCGGTTCTAGACCTTGGACATATATCACACAGACCTTTCCTGTTGTTGCACTGCCCACTAAAGCAGAAAAGCCTTGAAATGTGCAGCGCAGTGAAAACCTTTATGACCCTGTGACCACACACGCTCAGGCTGAATAAGTCAGGATTTGTCTTTCCTGTTACATTTTTCATTCTTTCAGCTTCACTACTTCATATTTTAACATCACATTTTTAAGATTTGCTGCTTTCCAGTGGAAAAAAACAGTAGAAAGAAATGTAGTCTATTTTGTTTGTTGTTGATTTAACCCATAAAGACCCAGTGCTACTTTTGTGTCAGTTCCCAAATGAATTTTTCTTTCTATTTCGTCTTTCTTAAGTGTATGATCAGCATTTAGTATCATATTTACCTCCGCCAAGGAGGTGATGTTTTTACCGGCATTGGTTTGTTTGTTTGTGTGCAAGATAACTCAAAAAGTTATGGACTGATTTGGATAAAAATTTCAGGAAATGTTGATACTGGCGCAAGGAACAAATGATTAAATTTTGGTGGTGATGGGGGGGCACAGGGGGGCCACTGATCTGCCTTGGCAGAGGTCTGCGCTCTCCGAGGGCTTTCTAGTTTCCTCTGTTTTTGCACTTTTTCAGTGAAGATCAGGTATTTTCCTATCAGTGGTGATTTCTCATAGACTGCAAGGGCTTCCCCTAAAATTGCGAAAATTAAATGGTTAAATATGTACGGTTGTGTTGACATTTTATTGACTACAAATGTGTTAGAACACGTTCATCTCACAGACGAGTTCGTTCAGAATCAGCTTTATCACAAACCAACAGACTCGATGTTGTTCACTTCTCATACATTCCCGTTGCGCTGTTTTCTCATACATCTCTGCTCAGTGCATTTGTCCGTAGACGCTCAGCATCCATGCACTTCAATGGGACTGAGTGGAACAGTTTTTTTCATTGCCTCAAAATTGGACGGTAATTGGATAAATGCCACGATGTTGTCCCGCCCCCGCACACTTGGCGTCTCTGGGGGTGAATGGAGCTGTGGGCGGAGCTCGGCTGGGCTGGACGCCGAGCTTCCACATGCTGATTGGAGGATCAGTCAAAAGGCTGAATCCCATTTGATTGACAGCTGTTTTCAGATCTCCTCCTTCACTGACACAGTTCAGTTTAATACCGTCGCACATTCTGCTGTGAAATCCAGAGAGAAACCACTACGAAATTACACGTTCATTTCTTGCCCTGTAAATAAAACACACTCATTGTACTTCCTTGTTTCAATTTAACATAATTTCAACAGTTTCTTGTTTAGTTGGTACGATAAGGTCACTGACCATTTTCTTAAAAAGGAACAGAGGGCCGAATTTATGTTTAAATAACTTGACTTTCTTTTTTTTTTTTGACGTAAGCCGACAATGAGCTTCCCCTCTGAAAGACGAGCAGCTGCCACTGTTTCCTATATTTAATTTACTGATTATGTACTTTAATCACCATTCTGATATTACATTTGAGGGTTATTATATTAAAAACAGAGAAAACTTAAGACAATGTGATTTTTCCAGTAAAATATATCATTAACTGAACATAAAACAAGTGTCTCCACCCACTGTCATTGATCCAACTCAATGTTGTAGAAGATGATGGTGTTTCCACGGTAACTATGGAGCCTCTGAACGTCCAAATGGGTCATATTTGATGACCATGAAAAGATGACAAACTGTGTTTTACACCAATTATTTACATATATTGATAAAATTAGTGGATAAACAGGTATTTAACAGTTTAGATCAGTAGATGGTCGTGGTCACCAGTGGCTGTTTGGGTCTTTATGGGTTAAATTACACTGGACTGGACCACAGAAAAAAATTAAATCAGTCTTGTTAATTCCAGATCTGAAATCAGAATTTATCTTTGCAAATTAGGATTTATGTTTATGACATGAAAGGACATATTTTTTTCAATCTTGTATTTACCATGTATACACAACATGAATATAATATGCTCTAAATGTGTTATATTTACTTATACATATGAACATTAAACCCAATGAGACATAAACCTAATTACCAGAGCTCACCAGCTTTGCTCTAAATCATGAGAGACAAACATATGGTCCGCGGGCCAAAACCAGTCCTCCAACAGGTCCGATCCAATACCATGGGATGAATTTGGGAAATGCAACAATTATCCTGAACATACATTTATTTTAGATCAGGTTCCACATTCAGCCCAATTCAATCTGAAGTGGACTGGGCCAGTATAATACTATTAGAATAACCAATTTAATTTAATTATTTCATTTAATAACTGAACTTTTCTCTGAATTTGGCATTTTTAAAAAAGTTACATTAAATGAAAATGTTTACATTTAGAAACTATTCTTTCAAAAATAAAAAAAAAAAAAACATGTGAATAACCTGAGCAACCTGAAATGTCTCAAGAGAAGTGTGATTTTACCAATATTCTGCCTGTCACTAAATGTTTTGGGTGTTTGTAGATCCACTGTGATCTGTAACTTATAATGAACATGAGTAAATGATAAACTGAAACATAATATTTTTTAAAATGCTCTTATTTTTCTTACTAATTACCTCCACCAAGGAGGTTATGTTTTTGACGGCGTGGTTTGCCTCTGTCTGTCCGTGTGCAAGATAACTCAAAAGTTAAGGACGGATTTGGATGAAAATTTCAGGAAATGTTGATACTGGCACTAGGAACAAATGATTAAATTTTGGTGGTGATGGGGGGGGGGATTGATCTGCCTTGGCGGAGGTCTGCGCTCTATGAGTGCTTTTCTAGTTACCTCCGCCAAGGAGGTTATGTTTTTGCCAGGGTTTGTTTGTCTGTCTGTCTGTCTGTCTGTTTGTCTGTCCGTTAGTGTGCAACATAACTCAAAAAGTTATGGACAGATTTTGATGAAATTTTCAGGGTTTGTTGGAAATGGGATAAGGAAGAAATGATTAACTTTGGGGGTGATCGGGGGTGGGGGGGCCCACGGGGGGGCCCACTGATCAGCCTTGGCGGAGGTCTGCGCTCTCCGAGTGCTTCTAATTTTAGTTTGTGGTCATGTTATTCACATTTTTAAAGGATATTTTGTGGATGTAAAAATTTTTCCAAATGTTATTTTCATTTTTTCATTCTAAAACATAGATAAAAGTTTAGAGTTGACATTTATATATTATTATGTTATTATTTTTAGTGGTCCAGCTCATGTTAGGCTGAATGTGGTCTCTGAAATAAAATGAGTTTGACGTTCCTGCTCTAAATTGTTCCAGATTGTTTCAGACACTTTCTGTTGTGCTTCTGACAGTTTCTAACAGTAATCACCATCATGTTTGGGTTGGAGCTCCATGGTACTTGGTTTCCATTTCAGAAATATCTTGTTGAAATTCCTCAAACTATTGGTGGGAAAAACCCAGATGAGTTTTGACTGACATTCTGCAGCCCATCCATTCATATGCTTTTATCATGTCCTCATCTGGTGATTATACTCTGCATGGGGCTCTATGATCATTTGGAATATTCTGCAGTACTGGCGCTGATGAATCCCAAACTGTTAATTGCGGAGCAGATCTTAGAGGAGGAGTACAGGATCACATGAGTTCTCCAATCTGGGATCCAGTGACAATTCTAATTCTAAATCCTAAATTCTAATCCTGGTGTGTGATGCTGTTAATGTCCATGTACTGACTTGTGCTTAACTCCAAATCCTGGCATGGTGGAAAAAACTCTGGTTTGGATTGAACTGAATTGAATCTGAGGAGCAAAATTATTGCTAACCAGCTTTATAGAGCGCAACCAATGTAGTTTAAATATACACTTTTAGTTTCTGAAAGTTACAAGAGTAAATAACTATTCTATTCTATCTATTTTCCTGCTCTTTTGAATATTAGTAGATAAGCAGCCAAGATGAGATGAGATGAGATGAGATGAGATAAGTTTAGATAAATGAGATGAGATGACATGAGATGAGATTAGATGAGATAGGTTAAGATAAGTTAAGATGAGATGAGTTAAGTTGAGTTGAATTGAGATGAGTTAAGTTGAGATAAGATAAAATAAAATAAAATGAGATGAGACAAGTTAAGATAAGAAAAAATAACATGAGATAAGATAATATGAGATAAGATGAGATGGTATGAATAGGTTAAATTAAGATAAAATGAAATGAGATAGGTTAAGATAAGATGAGATGAGTTAAGCTGAGTTGAGTTGAATTGAGATGAGATAAGTTGAGATAAGATAAAATAAAATGAGATGAACAAGTTAAGATAAGATAAAATAAGATGAGATAAGATAAGATGAGATAGGTTAAGATAAGATAAGTTAAGATAAGATGAGATAAGTTGAGTTGAGTTGAGCTGAACTGAGATGAGATAAGTAAAGTTGAGATAAGATAAAATAAAATGAGGCGAGACAAGATAAGACAAGATAAGGTAAGATAAGATAAGATAAGATAAGATAAGATAAGATAAGATAAGATAAGATAAGATAAGATAAGATAAGATACACATGACTTTGATCCCATTGTGGGGAAACTACAGTGTTAACACCAGAAAAACACCATTACAGTTTATTATTGCACCTTACTGTTTTTCTACATTTCTGTTTTTATACTTCTAATTTATTATGTATAATGTGTTTGCACTTGTATTGCTCTTGTCTTATTATGATACACTTACAATTATTCTTTTGCCTTTACACTTCTTTTGCCTGTACGCTAACACGTCAAAATCTGATGTTTTGATGCATGTGTTTCAATGCAGTCTATTTGTTTTTTGTTTTGTTTTTTTAGATTTTATCATAAATGTTTTGAATGTACCTCTAGATTTGTGAGACGTTCCTCTGTTTGGCAGGTGTTTATAAGTTTCAGTTAATAACCATAAACACCAGTCTAGTTATTCCTGAACTTCACTCAGCACCAAAATTCAGCCTTTTGTGCACAGGTGTCAAACATGCGGCCCGGGGGCCAAATCCAGCCCGCCAAAGGGTCCAGTCTGGCCCTTGGGATGAATTTGTGAAATGCAAAAATTTCACTGATGATATTACCAATCTTTTTAGTTCGGTTCCACATTCAGACCAATTCAATCTCCAGTGGGCAGGACCAGTAAAATACTATCATAATAACATATAAATAATGACAACTCCAAATGTTTCTGTTCATAAATGTAAACATTTTCATGTATTACACTAAAACAAAGTATAATTTTGCAAAAAAATGCGAATAACTTGAACAAATATGAACAACTGGAATTGTCTTAAGAGAAGTAAGTACAATTTTAACAATATTCTGCCTGTTACTAAATGTTTTATGTGCTTGTAGATCCATTGTGATCTGTAAGTTATAATGTACATGTGGAAATGATAAACTGAAGCAGAATATTGTTAAAGTTACACTTATTTTTTTTCAGTTTGTTCATGTTATTCACATCGTTTTTGAAAGGATAGTTTGTAGATGGAAACATTTTCATAATGTAAATTTACTTTTTTCGCTCTTAAACAGAGGAAAAGTTTGGAGGTTGACATTATTTATATATGTTTATCTTATTATTTTACTGGTTTGGCCCACTGCAGATCAAATTTAGCTGAATGTGGAACTGAACTAAAATGAGTTTGACACCCCTGCTTTAGTGGAATTGGATTTGAGATGGAATATGAATTTTTATAGTGATAACACACTGAAAAAATGACTGTAGAATTAACACCAAAAAGTTGTAAAATTGCAACATAAAAAAACTGTAAGTGACAATACAATGCAAAGTTGTTTATTTGAAAAGATTTTTGTGTTAACAATTAAATCAAATATAGCTGTGTTTTTTACAGGAAGAGTTGTGAACAAAACCAGATTTGGATGTCGAAATGATGTATTTCTATTGTTTTATTTTTTAAATAATGGCGTATTTGCTGTTTTATGTATATATATATATATATATATATATATATATACATATATATACATATATATATATACATATATGTATGTATATACATATAAAAGTTATAAAAAAGTAAGCATTTAACAATGTAACATTTTAAATTTGTAAATTAATGGGTTGTTAGAGTTGGTAGAGCAGCTCATCCAATAACCAAAGGGTGGTGGTTCAAATCCTGGCTCTGACTGTCCATCTGTCCAAGTGTCCATGGAAGACACTGGACCCTAAATTGCTCCCAGTTGGACCTGGTGGTTTTGGAAAGACCTTTGGACACCATGAAGGTGGACAAGATGTGCTAAATAAGTGCAGTCCATTTACCATTTAAATCCAGTGTTAAATCTACATGTTTCAAATGTTAAATCTACATGGTACTCCATAAATATGTTTACAGTTGGATGTGTTTTTTCCAGTATTGTGCTGGAAACCACAGCTGCCAGTTTTTTTTTTTCCGTAAAAAACAACCAGTGGCGGCACCAAGGGGGGGCATGGGGGCAAATGCCCCCTCAGTCACAACCTTTGCCCCCCCACTTACCCCACCCACCCCCACCCAGATTTGGGCAAATCTTTGGGAAAATTCAGGCAACAAAGAAATATGAAAAATCCGTCAATGAAAGCGTAGATTCAACATTTATTAACTTGCATACATTGGCATTGCTGTTTGTTTGCTGCATGTTTTTCTGATGTGTTTAGAGAAATATGTGAAAGTAGATTGTACCTATTAAATAATCAGAACAGAAAGTCTGAGTTGTTCACGCTGTAGTTTTAACAAATATCTTGAATATATTAAGTATTACCTGATTTTACCTAAAATTGCCCTCTATATGAAGTGTAACGGATAGGCTATACATTAATAAGTAGGATTAAATAAGTTCATACTTCTTCCTACTCCTTTTCGACCATGCAAAATTCAGACTTGTATGTGCTTGGAGATAGATTCTGTCCATTTGAAGTTTTATTTAGTTTTTATTTAGTGTTGTTTTTGTGTGTGTTTTTTTTTTGTTTGTTTTTTTGTTTTTTTTTTTGCATGTTCGAAATAAATAACTACATTAAATAAATAAATAAATAAACAAATAAATGAATGAATATTATTTATTTATTATTTATTTAATGTATAGCCTATCCTATTTTTGTCCGCCCCCCCCACATTTCTTTGCCCTCCAGTTGCCCACCCACTTTTCAAATCCTGGTGCCGCCACTGAAAACAACAGGATTTTTTTTAACAGTGCATGTTCAGATATGGCTTTAACATTTATCTGAGTGTTTTTTATATGTTTTAAAAGAGGTTTGATGGTCTATAGATCATAATCACACATGAATACAACAGATCCATCCTCTCCTGCCTGCTGGACATACTGTACATCCTGGATATATGAGCCTATCATGGTTCATTGGAGCTCCTGTGTTTTGACTCTGGATGACACTAAACTGGAGGACACCGCGCGCCTGCCTGCAGGTGACTGTCATCACTCTGTCAACTCATATTTTGGGTGAAGGTTCGATGTTGTGTGTGTGTGTGTGTGTGTGTGTGTGTGTGTGTGTGTGTGTGTGTGTGTGTGTGTGTGTGTGTGTAGCTGGTGGGTCTAGCCTGATGCGCGCCACCCCTCCATCAGTGCGTGTGCACGAGTGTCCGCAAAGCCGCTGCTGCTCCTCCGCCTGGCGCGCAGTGCCATCCACAAACTTTGACGAGCTGTTATCCGCAACGCAACAAAGCCATCCGAATTTAACACAACAGGAACTAAAATCATTAAATACACCTACAGTCTGACTGGGTTCGTCCGTTAATTCGGGCGGATAAAGGTGAGTAAGTTGCGCTTTTCGTTTTTGTGCTCCGGTGTGTTTATTTACGGGTGTGCGTTTTTCCTAAAGGGCTGGATGATGCGCGACTGTATTTTACATGATCTACAAGTGGCTGTGGTATCCAAGTGAAGTTTGATGTTTTATTTTTCTTAATGTTTCAGTCTGTATGTCTCTGTTTTCGCGGAATTCCTTGCCTTCTTCTATGCGCACCTCACCTATTTGTTGAAATTGTATTGTATAAAGTCACACAAGCGTCTTCTGCGCAATAACCAGGTGGCAAAATGGAAAGCACACGGTGGAGATTTTTAAAGAAGACAGTAAGTGCCTCCATCCGCTACAGGAAGACTGTCCGGTTAATTCTTCAGCCTGGATGTCGGGATACTCCGAGAGCCGCAATGTGACCATGATGATAGCCTGGAACCGGAGAGCATGTCCCCCATCATCCCCATCATCACTGCGGTCTACTCCGTGGTGTTTGTGGTGGGTCTGCTGGGGAACTGCCTGGTCATGTATGTCATCATCAGGTAAGGCCATTTTTAAGTCATTATGGAGGGGGGAAAATCAGTTCATGTAAAGAAATCATGGAACTATGTTGGATTTAAGCCTTAACCCTTTCATGCATGAATTATGAGAACCTTAGTTGAGTTTTTTTTCTCCTTATGCATGAAAAAAACAATGAGACTGAGTTTTTTTTTCATAGATTTACAAAATGTCCACTCAGCTACACCATGAATTTTATCCTTGAAGCAAAGAACGTGTTTAAAACCCAATATCATCAAGTGATATGAAAGCAGTGAAATGGAAACCCATGTTTAATGCAGCTAATCTGATGTTTTCTTACATTTTAACATATTCTAATACTAGTTATTACTCACTTCATGGAGATAATATGCAAAAAATAAATATTAACAATTGATTTCCATTCAAGAACCAATCAAGAACAGTAAAGTTACAATAATGGTATGAATTGCAGTTTATGAGATGATGCATAAGTGTTCACTGTGTTGGCTGATATGGAACTAAAACAACAAACCCATGAATATACAAGAGAACAGCTGGAGAATTACTGTCCACTGTAGTGACCGCTTGCATGAAAAGGTTAAAATGAAGTTAAGAGTGAAGTTATTGCTTTGGGAGTCAAGACAATATTGATTGATTGACTTATTGATGTATTTATTTCGAATATGAATGTCAAACGGAAGAAAATAAATAAACAAAACACTTAAACATAAGACATATAACACATATTTGAAAAGGAGTGAGAAGAAGTACAACTTATAAACTCCCACCCCTTCTCCTTATATACTTAATTACAATAATAACCTTCCTAGTCTAATCATATCTATACTATATACCACAGGTGTCAAACATGCGGCCTGGGGGCCAAAACCGGCCCGCCACAGGGTCCAATCCGGCCCGCGAGATGAATTTGCAAAGTGCAAGTTAGGGCATCAAACTCAAAAATAATATCATAATAACTTATAAATAATGACAAACCATATTTTCTCTTTGATTTAGTGCAAAAACATTAAATTATGCAAATGTTTACATTAACAAACTATCCTTTAACAATAGAATGTGAATAACCTGAACAAATATGAACAACCGGAATGTTGGAAGAAGATTCAGTGCAATTTTTAACAATATTCTGCCTGTTACTAAATGTTTTGTGCCTTTGTAGATCTGATCTGTAATGCATATGTATGAATGAAAAGTCGAGGCAAAATATTGCTAAAATTGTACTTATATTTCTTAACAAATTCCTTTTTTTTTTTCAGGTTATTCACATCCTTTTGTTTGGATAGTTTGTAAATGTAAATATTGGCATAATTGAATGTTATTTTTTGCACTAAAATAATTTGGAGTTGTCATTATTTATTGGCTATCATGTTATTATTTTACTGGTCCGACCCACTTCAGATTAAATTGGGCTGAATGTGGCCCCCCCGGAAGAAAATGAGTTTGACACCCCTGCTATATACCATAATATGACTGATACTATTAAATAATTTGGTTTCTGGTTTTATATTATATGAACAAATATAATATGATTTACATAAACACATAATACAATAACACATACATGTAAATACTATTCATACACAGATCTCTACACCCACACATACACCCTATACATACCTATACACACTCTTACCACATACTTGTACATCTTTATAACACCCAGTGATCCCCAATCATCCCTGTACCTCTGAAAATTGTGTCTTTGTACCTCCTTTTAAATTCTTTCATGTATAAATATAGTTAAAGAGGATATGATGTCATTAGATAAGCTTAATCATGTCCATTATCTTTGGATTTTTAAAATAAGACAGAGGTGGCACCAGAAGAATGTGTTTTCCTCAACTACTGTAAATGTTATGGCTTGAGAGGAAGGAACTGGCACTAATGTTTAGGCTTTTCTATGACCTTTAGGCCATCTGGTCTGTCTTCTCCTTAGTGCTTACATTTTAGTCTTGGATGCACTTACAGTGACAGGTCCTTCATAGAAAAAAAAAAAAAGGTGTGTTGTGTTGCTATGAAAGCCACTCACAGCTCACTGGAGAGATGGAAACAGTTAGATGTGGATGTGGATCCAAATATGGCTAATTTTCCTTTTAGATTTGACACAGGACAGGTAAGGATTCACAGCGTCATTTCTGAACCCTGAATGTGGACAGCTAATTAGAATTGATTCTGCCTCTGCTACATTCAAAGATGGTGAAAACCGTCAAAGCGCATATTTTATGACTCCAATAACCTTGCAAACCTTCTCAATCAAATAACAATATCCTATACATCAGCCCCAGCGTAGTGGACGTCATATTAATTATTGCTGAAACCAGTGGTGCTTTATCAAACCGATGGCCTGCTTGCACCTCATTGGGTGTTATTTATTGCGTTTGACAGCAACAACTCTTCAGGGTGTAATGTGAAACTTGGCAACGCCATCCAGAAACCTTCAGTCCATAGACAACAGTTACCTCAAATCAATCACATTGCCTGTCATTAGAAAGCAATTTTATCTGTTTGCTATTATATTAGACTATGTTCTGTTGGATAGTTGCACAGTTAAGGGAGAACTGAGGTGGTTTATGTGGACGCAGTGTAAGCAAATCTCTACTATTGCTCATATGTAAAAGTTATGTAAAAATATTGACCCTTTAACCCTGATGTGTCTGTGGTGATTGTTCTGTATGTATGATTTATATTAAATATTCATAAAATTCAACTGTTTGCTCAAAAAAACAAAATTCAAAGTGTGCTAATAGAATAGGCCACAGGTGTCAAACGTGGCCGGGGGCCAAATCTGGCCCACCAAAGGGTCCAGTCCGGCCCTTGAGATGAATTTGTCAAATGCAAAAATTACACTAACAGTCCTTTTAGTTCAGGTTCCACATTCAGACCAGTTCAATCTCAAGTGGGCAGGACCAGTAAAATACTATCATAATAACATATAAACAATGACAACTCCAAATTTTTCTCTTTGTAAATGTAAATTATTTTCATGTATTTACACTAAAACAAAGTAGAATTTCACAAAAAATGTGAATAACTTGAACAATATGAACACCCTGGAATTTCTTAAGAGAAGTTAAGTACAATTTCAACAATATTCTGCCTGTTACTAAATGTTTTTGTGTATTTGTAGACCCGCTGTGATCTGTAAGTCTAATGTACGTGTGTAAATGATAAACTAGACATAATATTGTTAAAATTACACTTATTTTTTCAGTTTGTTCATGTTATTCACATCTTTTGAAAGGCTAGTTTGTAGATGTAAACCTTTTCATAATGTAAATTTACTTTTTTCGCTCTAAACATAGAGAAAAGTTTGGAGTGACATTATTTATATATATTATGTTATTATTTTACTGGTTTGGCCCACTGCAGATCAAATTTAGTATGAATGTGGAACTGAACTAAAATGAGTTTGACACCCCTGCTTTAACCCCTGACCTGTCTGTGGTGATCGTTCTGTTCATATGATTTTATATTGAATATTCATAAAAATTCAGCTGTTTGCCTCAATAAAACAAAATTTCAAAGCGTGCTAATAGAATAGGACCTTGTGATTTCAATAGACATCTGAGCATGCTCAGTGCAACCCCCACTACCTGTGTAGTTTACCACCACAGAGTGTGAATGTGAGCACGAATGAATAATGGGTTAATAATGTAAAGCGCTTTGGGTGCCTAGAAAAGCGCTATATAAATCCAATCCATCATTATTATTATTATTATTATTATTATTATTATTATTATTATTATTATTATTATTATTATTATTATTAATGGGGGGGCAAAACACAGAGCACTGAGTGAGACTGACTCACTATAGAAATAGACAGTTTCCGCTTTTTTTTTTTTTTTTTACAGTTTTCGTTTTTGTTTTTTTGTATTTACTGTTGTTTGCAAGTGTTGTGGGGATTTCCTTTATTTTCTTTTATTTATTTATTTATTTTTTTAACTGTGTTTTTTCTGAGTTTTGACCATGTAATTGCTTTTTGGAGTTCAACCAGGTGCCAAAAAGCAGCTGGACTGATTTGCAAAGAGAGGCCGAAAACAAAAACTACTAGGACAAAATGTAAAATTGTTTAGTGTGTTCCAGTTCACAGTTCATGTTCAACATCCTAAATCCTTCTTTAGTAAAAACCTGTAATACTTCATTTCCTCTCTTTGTCTTTTTCTGCTATTCCACTTGTTTGACCCTAAAACACACAGTAAAACAAAACCACTGAATAAAAGGAACACAAGCACATATTCACAGCAGCTTTTATGACACTGAAACAGACGCTAATTCACAGCTGCATGTTTACCTGAAATAATATCTAAGGGGTTAAACACAGGTGTCAACATGCAGCCCGGGGGCCAAAACCGGCCCACCAAAGGTTCCAATCTGGCCTGCGAGATGAATTTACAAAGTGCAAAATGCAAAAATTACCCTGAAGATATTAACAGTCAAGGGCATCAAACTCAAAAATAATAGCATAATAACCTAGAAATAATGACTCCAAATTTTCTTCTTGGTTTAATGTGAGAAAAATAACATGACATTAAGCCTATAAATAATGGCAACACCCATTTTTTCTCTTTGATTTATTGCAAAGAACATTAAATTCTGATATCCTTTAACAAGAAAATGTCAATAACCTGAACAAATATGAACAACCTGGAATGTCTGAAGAAAAATAAGTGCAATTTTAACAATATTCTGCCTATTTTGTGTCTTGGTAGATCTGATGTAATGTAATGCACATGTATAAATAAAGTTGAGGTATAATATTGATAAAATTGTACTTATTTTTCTTCAGAAATTTCAGTTTTTTTTCCAGTTATTCACATCTTTTTTGTTTGGGATAGAAATAGTTTCATCATTTAATGTTATTTTTTGCACTAGAAAATTTGGAGTTGTCATTATTTATAGGCTATTATGCTATTATTTTACTGGTCTGGCCCACTGGAGACCAAATTGGGCTGAATGTGGCCCCTGAAAGAAAATGAATTTGACACCCTGGGTAAAAGGGTTAGAAATGTAAATAAGCCACATGGGCATTAAAGTATAAGATATTAACTCCAACTGCTTTAATTCATTGCCATCAGCAACTATGTTTAATATTGAGTCATGAGAGATTTTCACATCTAATAACACTGGGTTATAAAAAAATGTTGTTTGCAAGTTGTCTAGGTTTTTTTCAACTGAATTAGGACCATTGTGCACCGCTAAATCCAAAAATGACATCTGTTTTTTCTCAATCAGGTCAGGTTTTTTTGCTAATTTGATTTTGAAAAATTGATCTTCTCACAAAATTGATAACATTTTTGTGACTTTATCCGTTGATTTTTTATATAATTCTCACCCAAAATAGGTTTTAAGAGAAAAAAAATCATTTGATCTCTTAATTCCTGTTAGGTACAATGGTGTATTCACCGCAGATGTAGCAGAATACGTCAGGCTTATTTTTGCAAGATCTTCTAGTCGAAGCCATTTCATTCACCTGTAATATTAAAAAAAACATTAATCATAAATTGGCAAAGTAAAATCTTCAGAACTCGTTTATTGCAAGAAATATGAAAGAATTTTGTATCATATGATGTGAAAATGCCCATAAATGTAAGCAAAAATGTTAAAAAGCCAATATATAGCATAGTTCAGAAAGTTGACCTGATTGAGCAAAATTAATGTGATTTTTGGATTCAGCACACCAAAATGATCCTAAATCAGCTCAAAAACTTAAACAATAAATTTGTTGTTGACCAGTGTAATGAATCAACCACCTTAACCCTGTATGTTTTCATTCCTACTGAGCGCTTTAGCTTATTTTAGGTCACAGTTTTCATATTTCATGGCCTGCATTATAAAACTTTTCTTCCACCTCTCTCATCCATCCATTTATCAGCCCTCATCTGTATGCTCCACCTGAACAAAACAGCAAGACTGATACATTTAGTGAACATGGTGGGTGCATTTAGCAGCTAATGGGCTACACATTTCCCACCAGGACTGAGTCAAGAAAGTAAATCGAATGTTTGGACATTGGCAACATGAAATAGATTGAAATAAATGCTAGTGTTGCTTGTGTCTCAGGTAATTGCTTATACCAACATGTTTACTGGAACAGCTTTATAAGGTGGTCACAGTTGCTTTATGTGCTGATTAACCTGTAAAGACCCAAACAGCCACTAGTCGCTTTTCCACTGGACATCTGCGCAAAACTTTACCGATATTACTAAATGTCCAAAAAACAGAAGTGCGTAATGTGTTTTTTCCATTAAATCACAAATGCAATGATTGTTTAGTTATTATCGCGAGATGACATGAGAAGTCATTCTATAACATGGCGACGAACGTAAATATGGTGTTGATTTACAGACATATTCATCATTATTATATACTAGTGGCATTGTACCCGTGGTGCCATTGTACGATAGCATGAGAGGCTCAAATCGGCCAGCATACCTCACAACATTTGAATATGGACATAAAATTGTGCCTAGTAGATAGTCAGGTAATGTTTCTGTTCAATTGGCGAGTTTGGCGGCGATTGGGCCTGTGAAGGCTGAGGAAAACCCGTACAACACCCTCCTGTGTTGCAACATCGATCACACATCAATGGGACATGGGGACACAGGGACACGGGGCAGGGCCGAAACATGCATTATATAGTAGGATTACCCCTCTATCTTGTACTAAATTAAAAAATGATTGGGTTTCCTGGTGTCCACACATACCACAACATGTTTCTTCTTCTTCTTGCTTGTTGTAACATACGTCAACATCCGTTTTTTTAATTCACCTGACTCTAGTTGCAAAAAAGGTCTTCCCATTGCAGTTTTGCGTGATATACCATTTACGCTATGCCCGAAAAACCACCTCTTGCCAGCGCAAAAACTTTTAATCGAAAATGAGACTTTTGGCGAAATTGTCGTTTTTCCATCAGGTAAATTTTTATTTTATGCACAAGTTATTTTTGCGCAATTTGAGGGTCGATGGAAAAGCGACTACTGACGACCAAAACCAACTACTGATCTAAACTGTTGATCCACTAATACTATCAATACATGTAAATAATTGGTGCAAAATTTACTTTTCATGGTCATCAGATAAGACCCATTTGGACGTTCAGTGGCTCCGTAGTTACCATGGAAACACCGTTATCTTCTACAACATTGATTCACCAGTAAAACCCATGGAGTTGGATCAATGCCAGTGGTTTATGTTCAGTAAATTACTAGTAAATTACTGAAAAAAGTCACTTTTTCTTCAGTGTTCTCTGTTTTTGGTATAATAATCCTCAATTTCACTCTGAGCTTTTATGAACATATATATGATCAATAAATTAAATACAGCAAAATACATGATTTATCCAACTTTATTTGTAAAGCCCTTTAAAACAACCACAGTGGACCAAAGTGCTGTAAAGTAGAATAATTAAAACCAAAACAAAAGAATAAAATACAGAATAGATTAACAAAATAAAACTGTACGACAAGAAAACAGTGCTGTACAGAAGAATAAATAAAAACCAAATAAAAGAATAAAACACAAGAATAGATAAAAAAAAGAAAACAAACATGAAAAACCATACAATTAAAAACATAAAAAAATAAGAACAATAAACCACTACCAAATAAAAACAATAGAATAATAAAAAATAATATCTTCAAACATCTCATATGATTTCAAAAGCCAAGGAGAAAAGATGGGTTTTAAGAAGGGATTTAAAAACAAACAGAGAGGAGGCCTGTCTGATATGGAGAGGCAGATTGTTCAAAAGTCTAGGATTTACTCTGAAAAAACTCCAAACTGAAAAGAATATTACAATAAATAGTGATAAATCACTTAAGAAAGGTTAAATATAGAGAAAAAATAACACGGGAACTGCCACAAAAGTACCACTGGGTCTTTATGGGTTAAAAAAAAACATTAATTCAAGCAGGTTTGAGCAACTGAGCTCATGAAAACCCATTACGTTTTGATCCCTGAACCCTTATTCTTCATGGCTTTGACACTGGGAGTCAACATTAACCACCAAACAAGCACATACTCCCTGGGGTGTTCACATCACTCTGCTCTAAGGAACTGATTGTGGGTTTTTTTTTTTTTCATTATATACAAAAAGAAAGGTCTTCCATTCCTGTGGACACCCCATGAGCAATTCAAAAGGATCTTATTTTAACCTCAGTGCTTCATTAAATCCTGTAGGCGACACCACTGGTAGAAATTAAAACTTTAAATTAACCTCCAGAATGAACATGTAAACAAGTTGATTGCACACGACATAAAATCAGGAGTGTACTATACATAACAATGAAGCACTGAGTCAGAAACATTACATTACTCATTCAAAGAAGCAGTGTGGACTAATGACCTATGTTTTATTCATAATGAGATGAGATGTCAGGTTCTTTAAAGCCACAGACTCCATCTCAGTGAATGGTTACTTCCATTACAGGAAAGCCTTGTGTTTTGCATATTAACAGGTACACAAAAATGAAGACGGCGACAAACATTTACATTTTCAACCTGGCTCTCGCTGATGCCCTCGTCACCACCACGATGCCCTTCCAGAGTACGGACTACCTGCTCAATACCTGGCCTTTCGGGGAGGTGGTTTGCAAGGTCTTCATCTCCATCGACTACTACAACATGTTCACCAGTATCTTCACTCTCACCATGATGAGTGTGGATCGCTACGTGGCCGTGTGCCACCCGGTGAAAGCCCTGGACTTCCGTACTCCGATCAAAGCCAAATGATCAACGTGTGCATCTGGATACTGTCGTCTGCTGCAGGGATACCGGCTTTTATTCTAGGTGGAACGCAGACAAACAGCGGTGAGGACAGGCTTTCATTATGTCTGAAGTTTTAAAAAGTTTCTGTTGATGTTTTAAGTGTAGGAAATTCACATCAAGTATGCACCGGTAATACTTTAAGAGCAGAAAAATATTCTATCAAGATCATCTGTCAGTGTTTTCCATTAGCGGTACATCAAACATCATCCTTCCTGAATATGAATGCTTAGTTTAGTGCAAAATGTTCCCCTTTGAGGGCAGACTTGTCCTTCAGTAACAACTAGAAGAGTGCAGTTTTATTTATGATGAACTCCAAACGTACACTTCATTCATATTTCCTTTTTTTTTTTTCCTACTTGTCTGTCCAGCATCCTAACAGCAGAATGATAGTCTGGCTGCCTTTTGGTGCTGAACAAATACCTTTGCCAAGGGTAACTTCATAAAGTATATGAGGCTCCCCTTGATATTCTACTGTGTTTATCCTGAGTTTTGTTGAACCACATTTCGATGCCGGACCTGGGGCACGTTTCTGGGTTTAATACCGAATGCAGCCGTTTGCGCACCCTTGAATTCAAATAGTGAGCCAACGATGGGCCGGCGAACGCAGAGGCTTAACAAATGCAAAATCCATTTCTGCACTCGTTTCGTTCGCTAAGCCATCGTTCGCTCACTATTTGCGTTGAAGGGTGCACTAAACAGGTGCGTTTACTATTTAACCCAGAATGAATGCCTCCACTCCCGCTGTTTCCAGTCATCTGACAGCACTATGGTTAGAATGAAGAAGTATTAAAGGCTATCTATCTATTTAGCGAGGAAACTGGGCGAGCGCAACACTTTTAATGAACTAGCCCAGAAACGGGGATAGCGCATTTTGCATTGCGTTGGGGTTAACGAACTAACACACAATGCATTTTGCGTTGCGTTAGTTGTTAAAGGTGGGGTCTGAGATCTTAGAAAAACGGTTTTGAGCAAGTTACATTTTGAATATTACTCAGTTCAAAAGTCCAAACCCCTTTCTTCAGACGTCCCTCTGAAGCCACGCCTTCAGAGTACTGGCATGCGCAATGCTTGTTCCTGAGGGTCATGAGCGCTGCACAGCAACAATTTGCCAGCTGAGACTCTGCTCTGCTCCGTACCCGGTGTTGGGCTCCGACGCCATCTACAGTCTGGTCCGGCCCAGCTGAACCTTCTCCGACACCGGCTGAGGCTCTGTCCCCTGCTTTGCTCCCGTACGCCCTCGGGCTCCTACCCCGACTCCGGCCCCGGCTGAGCCTCCGGCTGGCGATATCCATGCATACCTCATTCAGTTTCCTCCAACCCCCCCCGCTCTTCCAGAACAGCCCCAGTTCAGACCTATGTGACTAACATTTCCTAGTGGTTCATGTTAGTGACAAAACAGTTGACCGGTGAACTTTCCATCCTAATAGAACTATATAGCCAGGTTCTGGCTACGCTTCCTGTACAAGCGCTCCAGCCTCTGGGAATGCGCGATTCATGCTCAAAGAGGGGTACATGCAGAGGGGGAGGGGTGAATGGCAGTTGAGTGTGATAGACTATCACCGTTCAATCATTTCGATGTGGGCGCTCAAACATGATTGGATGGGGTTTTTTCAGTCCTGTCGTTCCACAGGTGACTAATTATTTTTAATTTTTGTGTTAGAGCATTCACTTAATTAGTTGTAATTCCGGATGTGAAGGGGATTTTTAAGGAATATAATAAAAACTGCTCCAGAAAAACATCTCAGACCCCACCTTTAACGAACAAAGAGCGAGCCCAGAACGGAATTAGCGCAAAATGCATAAATGGACACATTTTTGCATTGCGGCTGGGCTTAACGATTTAATGAGTTAGTGCCGAAAACGACGCCCCTGACATGGGGAGAGTGGGGGGGTGAAGGGAGAGAGAGCAAGAGAGGAGAAGGTGGCGAAGACCCTCACAAAGAACAGTATCAACAATAACAAACAGTAACACCATGGTGATAATTATAATGGTAACAGTAACTACAACCAGAACTGAGTAAACTGGGCAGCAGAGAGAAAAACAAAACAAACAAAACTACAAAAAAGTACAATAAAATACATAAGACCTATTAAATGATGAGTATAAGAAAAGAAAGCATGAACAAAATATCATATACCACGTTCGCACAAATAATACCAGTAATCTAGTCATTTGTATTTCCTTCCTTCCTCTTTTCTTTTGCAGATATTACTGAGTGTGCCTTACAGTTTCCAGAGCCATACGTTTACTGGGACACGTTGATGAAAGTCTGTGTATTTGTCTTTTGCCTTCGTCGTGCCTGTGCTCATCATCACTGTGTGCTACTCCCTGATGGTCCTCAGGCTAAAGAGCGTACGAATGTTATCCGGATCGCGAGAGAAAGATCGCAATCTCCGCCGAATCACGAGACTGGTGGTGGTGGTGGTGGCCGTGTTCGTGATCTGCTGGACACCAATTCACATCTTCATCCTGGTCAAGGCGCTTGTGAGCGTGCCTGAAACCACCGCCATCATGGCCGCCTACTTCTTCTGCGTGGCTCTGGGCTACACCAACAGTAGCCTTAACCCTGTGCTCTACGCTTTTCTGGATGAGAACTTCAAACGCTGCTTCAAAGACTTCTGCCTCTCGGCCAAACTGAAAGGAGACAAAGTGTCAGGGAGCAGGAGGGGGTTGAGCACAGTCCGGGAGGTCGCTGTCCCCCTGGAGAACCCAGACCGGACTGGGAAGCCCACATGACTAGCGGTGGAACTGTCTTCAATTTCCCACATTGGAAAAGAAGACTCACATGACCTGGGTCTGACCCACGTCACGTCAACAATGTAGACTGAACATAAAGACTGTATGGCTGAAGAGGACTCATTGTTTAGGGACATGTTAGTTTGGGTTTAAACAGTGCCAACACTCATAGGATTTATTTTGAAGATTAACCCTCCAGTATCTGGGTGCACCTTTTAGGCACACTTTGCACTTCATTTTAAAAAACTTCATATTATTTTTCACAATTTAAATAAGGTTAGAATTCAAAAGTTGTTCATTTTTGCATGATCTTTAAAATTCTGGCCACCAACTAAAATGTGCACATTGTAAACAAAAGAAAATTACAAGACTAGCATCTGTCTCCCAAGTGTGCCAAAAATGCACTATTTCTTCCATTTGATATGTATGATTAGGGCTGACCTTGATTTACAAAAGTAAAATCAAATTAGAGCAGAAAAATAAATCAATGTATAATATTAATAGTTTGATTTATAGGTGTGCATTTTACGCACACTTGGTGACAGATGCTAGTATTTTTGAACATTTGACCTAGTGCCAAAAATAATAATGCAGATTAACCAATGTTGGAGTTAATCATTGACATATGTCAGGCTGCAAAAATCAAATAATATGCGATCCAATTTTTATGTAGTATATTAAAAAAATATTTCTTTTTGTTTTTTGCATTAAAAAAAAGGTTTGTTTACATTACAAACACAGCATTTAAAGGGTTAAAAAATCTGACAATTATTGAGTATTTGGTATTTTTTTACGGCTCAAGTTGATGAAATAGAAAAAGTGTAAAAGAATTAAAAACAAACTGTATGAATTTTTTTTTTAGTTTTTTATTCCACAAGTGTGTGAAAAGACATACTTGGTGCTTAGTAAGGGCCTTGCTGGATGGGATACCGGAGGGTTAAGTAGCATGGATTTTACAAAGCATCTGTTCCATGATTCCACAAAGAACAAGAAACATCAAGGTCTGTATATATATAAAAAAAAAGATTAATTTCATTCCTCTTGACAATTTTTAACACAGACTGTGTCTTTAGTCAGATTAAAGATGGGTGTGAACTACTCTTTGCACAAAAAAACACCATTTGTATGATAGAAAAGCTTCAGTTTGCAGCAGTTGTGACCTCCTGGATGGTGTAAATAAACAGTAGTAGTGTTTCCATAAAATGTCAAGCAGATCTGAAGCAAACTTTGAAATGAAGTCACAAAAGTGAAAATGCAAATTATGTTTCCATAAACTTGTTTGGAGCCCATAAATTAGACTGTGTTGTGTCATCAGCAGGTGGTTCCGTAGGTTTATAAACACAGTAGCAGAACCAGAACGTTCTGTAGTTTTCCATCTGAAATGACCACGGTGACTTGTTTAACCCATACAGACCCAAACATCCACCATTGACCAAAACCATCTACTGATCTAAATGGTTTAATCCCGTTGATCCACTAATCCTATCAATACATGTAAATAATTGGTGTAAAATACAGTTTGTCATCTTTTCTTGGTCATCAGATATGACCCATTTGGACGTTCCGAGGCTCCGTAGTGAACGTGGAACACCGTCATCTTCTACAACATTGATTCACCAGTAAAACCCATGGAGATGGATCAATGACAGTGGCTGTAGACACTTGGTTCAAGTTCACTTATTGATATATTTGCTGAAAACGTTGCTTTTCTTCAGTTTTCTCTGTTTTTGATATTAACCCCCAACTTTAATCTGAGCTTTTATGAACATCTACATGATCAGTAAATTAAACAGAGGAAAATACCTGATTTTCACTGCAGAAATGGAACATATAGAGGATAATATTATAATAAATGGCAGTAAATCACTTCAGAAAGGTAAAATATAGAGAAAAAATATTTGAGAAGTGACACAAAAGTAGTACTGGGTGTTTATGGATTAAAATGGGATGGTCTCCAGCAGTGGCAAACAGCTGATCAGTCACATGAGTAAAATGTTTGTTATATAAGAGCTTTAAAAACCTTCTCCAATTTCCTCTTATGCACATTTATTCGTTCCATAAAAAAGCAAAAGCACATCAAGCGAGTGAAAACCCAATGCTGAGAAATTCACAAAGTGTTTCTCAGATGTTGCTTTTTCAATGAACATTTTCCTGTTTATGGAAACACACCTACTGTTACCAGTCAAACCAGTTAAAGTTATTGGAATACAGTGCCATCACTTCACACAAAGATGTTGAATGGGAAAATGAGGCAGACGCATGAAAGCCCTGAGGCGGTTCATGTAATGTTCCGCATTCATTTTTAATTTCCTTTGGTAATATTTGCCGAATGTGCCTTTAACAGTCCAGGATAACCCAGCTCTGTGTACTGGTGGAAGGGATTTTAGGAAGGATTGCTGCACCGGGTCAAATAGCACTTACAAGTATACACAATATTTATTTATTTACTTACTTATTTTACACTGTTAACATGTCAGTGGCAGCTGCATGAATCACTGACAGCAGATAATGTGCCAAAATCCTCTTCAAAGGGTGAAGAGCTTGTATGTGCTGGTTTGACCATGATATTGGAGAATTGACTCATAATTGAGTTTGAGTCACTAGGGGTTAGAAAAGAAAAAAAAAAAAAAAGCAGTGCGTAAAAGTGGGATTATCGATGGGGAGTGTGAAAAGGAACGTCCTGGACTTGAATGTGCATTTAAATTTGACAGAGGGCTCTATAACAGCTTTGACTCTGGAGTTATGTCCAGTTTGATAAGTTCTAATTCAATCACATGTGCTGTGAATGGCTTTGTACCATAGTTAACGTAGCTCTGTCTGAAATAGTCATGCTATTATTGTAGAGAAGTAAAAGCTGTTAACAAATTGTTCACATGTTGAGTGTATATACAGTATATTCTGACAAATGTACAGATTATAAAATGTACAGATTACAAAACACAAACTATTTGAACAGACGTCACTGAAATATATTGAATTTATAGCATGTCAACGATCATTGCTATGAAAATGAAACATCTGCAGCCTTTATGCTTGTCGGATTGTGCCGTTGTGAGCTGTTGAATGTATTGCAAATAGACTGTGTATAATACGATTACCTAAAGTAGAAAGTCATTTATCTCATTAGAGCAGAGCTTCTGATAATATTCAGTTCATTTAGTAATAAAACTCATTTCCATAAGCAAATTAACTTTGGTTGCTGAACCATCTTTGCCTGTTTCATATCAGTATTGATACCCTGAGCCAGGACTTTGACTGTTTGGGGTGTTATTATTATCATTTTATTTTATTTTATTTTTTTCAATTGTTAAAATGTAGCCTGAACATGTACTCTGATATAGATATAAAAATAAATACAGACATAGCACAAAAGTTCTGTTAAAAAAACACTGATATTAAAACTCACCATGAAAAAGGCTTTTTAAAAGTCCCCACTGTGCTGCTCTGCTGCTGTATATTGACTTTGTTTACTGTCGACCAACCAGGAGATGTGCTGATCAAAATACCCTGTCTGTGAAGTATGTATTATTAAAGTTGAACAAACCCTCACAGATTGTTTTCATTATCAGCCTCATGTGTGAATGCTCTGCAGAGTGTGAGTCGATAAAATCTATCCTTTCTTTACATCGTGTTTTATCTGAATTGCAGTTTGAAAGAAGAAAAGCACAAATTTTAGAGACAATTTGCTGCACAGACATGAACTCTTATGGTAAGAGATATAAAACGCTGCTGTATTTTTAATTTCATTGTGTGGCAACAGCTCCTCCCAGAGGAAAGAACATGTAATTACTAAACCAAAGGCAGGTTTGACACAAATCTTACATGACTGCCATCTACAGGATATTAATGCATACTTGATTTAACAACAATTTACAGATGGGAATTCCAGTCTTATTTGCTGAAATAAATGCAGTCAGTTGTTACATAAAATATTGGATTTGGTGCAGCTGTTTCAGAAATGTAACTGAGTTTGTAATTGTTGCTTTTTTCTGTGTGTGTGTGTGTATATATATATATATATTATATATATATATATATATATATATATATATATATATATATATACACACAGGGGAAGTGAAATGTATTTAACCCTTTCATGCATGAATTATAAGAACCTTAAGTTTTTTTTCCTGAGTGTTTTTATTCCTCTTCAGGCATGAAAAAAAACAAAACAAAACAATGCAATTGAAATTTTTATGACCCTATTTTTCATGGAGTTACAAAAATATCCACTCAGCTGGACACCATGCATTTAATTTTTGAAGCAAAGAAACATACAGGGTGGGGAAGCAAAATTTACAATGAACATTTAGTTGTTTTTTCTCAGCAGGCACTACGTCAATTGTTTTGAAACCAAACATATATTGATGTCATAATCATACCTAACACTATTATCCATACCTTTTCAGAAACTTTTGCCCATATGAGTAATCAGGAAAGCAAACGTCAAAGAGTGTGTGATTTGCTAAATGCACTCGTCACACCAAAGGAGATTTCAAAAATAGTTGGAGTGTCCATAAAGACTGTTTATAATGGAAAGAAGAGAATGACTATGAGCAAAACTATTACGAGAAAGTCTGGAAGATACTATTAAAGAAGAATGGGAGAAGTTGTCACCCAAATATTTGAGGAATACTTGCGCAAGTTTCAGGAAGCGTGTGAAGGCAGTTATTGAGAAAGAAGGAGGACGCATAGAATAAAAACATTTTCTATTATGTACATTTTCTTGTGGCAAATAAATTCTCATGACTTTCAGTAAACTAATTGGTCATACACTGTCTTTCAATCCCTGCCTCAAAATATTGTAAATGTTGCTTCCCCACCCTGCATATGTATATATATATATATATATATATATATATAATATATATATATATATATATATATATATATATATATATATTATATATATATATATACTTTATTGCTTTAAATTAAAAAAAAGTCACATGTTCATGGTATGAGGAGTGAAATTCAAGAACTGTCCACAAAAGCCATGCAATAGAATTCAGACAAAGCAAATTGTTCACACAAAAAAAAAAACATCTTAATGAATGACGTCATATAAATATAATGAAATAAAAAGTATAATATTAAAGTAACAACCAAACAAACTCTTATATTTTCCTTTGATTTACAGTGTTCTAGGGTTTCATGAAAAGTGCTTACAATTATTTATATTATTATTATTATTATATATTATATATTATTATGCAGAACTATTTTAAGTACTTACCCTTTGCTTGAGTGTTTCCATCTTATGAAGTTTATATTTCTACTCCACCACACCCCAGAAACACTCTATGACCTTTGTTTGACAGCTTTATTTAACTTACTACGTACTTTTAGGATTATATTTTTCATCTCATTCCTGTGCAGTGAAAATCACATCTCCAAATGTGTTGAACTGAAACTTCTCCTCCTGAGCTAAATAAAGTGGTGAAAAACCCTAAGTAGGCTAAAAATAATAATAATATCTTTCTATTGGATAATTGCTGCAGGTGACGAATATATTTCAGCTGGAAACAATTCTAACTGATGCAGTAGCTTCTCATTTAACAACATAAACAGCATAAAGATTGGACTATGTTTAATGAGGAAAGGTCATGTGGTCTGATGAGTCCAGACTGACCCTGTTCCAGAGTGATGGGTGCATCAGAGTGAGAAGAGAGGTGGATGAAGTGATTACCCATCATGCCTAGAGCCTACAGATAAGCCTGTGTTATGGTCTGGGGTTGGTTCGTTGGTCAGGTCTAGGTTAGGTCAGGTAGGTATTTTGATGACATTGCATGGGCATTGTTGTTTCATAAATGATGACGCAGTGAAGGCGTCCCAAAACCAAAACTAAAAGTGATCCAGTGAAATATTGAGTCTTTTTTTTTTCCTGGCGGTGCACCTTGGTCTAGAGCACAGGTGTCAAACATGTGGCCTGGGGGCCAAATCCGGCCCGCCAAAGGTTCAATCCGGTCCCTGGGATGAATTTGTGAAATGCAAAAATTACTTAAGATATTAACAATCAAGGATGTTAAAATCTTTTAGGTCATTTCAGTCTAAAAATGATAAAACCACTAAAATACTACCATAAAAACCTACAAGTAATGAAAACTGTAAATTTGTCTCTTTGTTTTGGTGTAAAAAAAAAAAAAAAAAGTCAAATTACACCAAAAATGTTTACATTTACAGACCAGTCTTTTACAAAAAATAAGAATATCTGAAATGTCTTAAGAGAAGTATGTGGAATTTTAATAATATTCTGCCTGTTATTTGATGTTTTGTGTATTTGTAGATCCACTGTGATCTGTACGCTGTGATTCATGTATAAATGATAAACTAAGCTGTAATACTGTTAAAATTGTATTTTACTAAAGAATTTTCAGCTTGTTCATATTTGTTCATGTTATGTTCAAGTACAATTTGTGGATGTAAACATTTTCATTACAGAATTTACTTTTTACATTCAAAAGTCTTTATCCTATTACATATATATTTTACTGGTCTGGCCCACTTTATATCATATTAAGCTGAATGTGGCCCCTAAACTAAAATGAGTTTGACACCCCTGGTCTAGAGAATTAATCGAATCAGAATGAGCTTCAGAATCAGAATCAGCTTTACTGGCCAAGTATGTGAACACATACAAGGAATTTGGCTTCGGTTTTACATTACTCATGACATACAGTTCCAACATGAATCCAGACAACATGTGGACCTAGACATAATATAGACGAACATTTGACTACAGACAAGGACAACAATGGGTTGAGATTTACAGTGGATTTATAATGTAATATGTACAGAGTGCATATTAGTTTTTATACAGTGAGTGGATGCGTGGATCCAGTCTATTAAAAATATAGTTTAGGTATGTATTATTTACAGTGGGATTTACGTTGTAATATGTACAGAAAGTGCAAACTGAAGTTTAATAGTGCAAATTAGACAGTTTTATACAGATTGCAAAATATAAGTTTGTGAGTTGGTGAATGGCTGGATGGCTCATGAATGTCCCATTAAATACATCTTAAGCCATGAACAAGAAGTATATTTCTTTGCACAAGCTCAGTGGAGCAGTTTTCCAGACATGGATTAAGCAGCCTAGTTCAAGACTAAAAAATTGTGTGTCATTACCTCCGCCAAGGAGGTTATGTTTTTGCCAGGGTTTGTTTGTTTGTCTGTTTGTTTGTGTTTGTTGTCTGTCCGTTAGTGTGCAACATAACTCAAAAAGTTATGGACAGATTTGGATGAAATTTTCAGGGTTTGTTGGAAATGGGCACTGATCAGCCTTGGCGGAGGTCTGCGCTCTCCGAGTGCTAGTTCTTTTTTTTTTTTTTCTTTTTTTTTTTTGAGCCAGGCTGTGTGAGCAGCATATAAATACAGCATATATTCATCTAAAAACCCCATTAAACAGATGCTTATACTTTGACTTGAATGCAGACCTTTAACAGGAGTATTTCAGTATTTTCATTTTTCAGTAAGTATTTTACGTTAGAATCCTTCCTCTTCTAAATAAATAAGCCTGACACATCAACACCAGAAGAACTGGATGGGATGATTCATTCAGTGATGGTCATGTGACTCTTCTGACGTCACCACAGTCTCTTCCGGGTGTTTCTTTCGGCTGGACGTAGAACTGTGACAGAGACACAACTCTGATTTTTTTAGCGACTAAAGTTTTAATTCCCCGAAATGAACCGCATATTTGGCAGGGGAAAGGCTAAGGGTCCGCCGCCCAACCTTTCGGACTGTAGGAAATGTAAGTATTATCCCGAAATAACTTTTTTCGAGGACTGTTTTGAGGAAAGTAAACAAAGATGGATGATGGGAGTTAGCTCGTTGTTCGCCAACTTCTATGAGCAGACACATAGTCGGTGTTTGCGATATTTAACCGGGGTTTTGCTATGTTAAAGGACTTGAATCGGCTAGAACTGACAAATAAATGACGCTAGAGTTTTATTTATCGCTATGTACTAAAAAACAGGGTGTTGAACCAAAACAATCAGTGCGTCTGTTCAACTTCTGTATCAGTTTTATGTGAGTTTAAACAGGAATGTCAGTCATTCAGTATGTATACAACAGGGTCACATGGTTGGCATTAACCTGTTTGACTGGTTAGTAATCTACAGCTGCTATTATTAGAGATAACCAGACAGGAAGAAACCATATGAACACACCTGCTGATATGGGTTTGGTTAAGTTTCGCTGTATCCATAACAGTGGCGGCACCAAGGGGGGGCATGGGGGGGTAAATGCCCCCCCAGTCCCAACCTTTGCCCCCCCCAGTTGCCCCCCTACCCAGATTTGGGCAAATCTTTTGGAAAATTCTGGCAACAAAGAAATATGAAAAATCCGTCAATGAAAGCTTACATAACACATTTTGATCCACTTATAATACAAGTTAGTGAACCGAAGTCTACAGATGTTGTCAGTGATTATATACTCGTGCATGTAGTGGAAGCCATTGTATATTGTCACAGTAGAGATTGAAATCCAGTAGGATTCCTAATCCTACTTGGACAGATAGGAATTGTAGTTTGTCCTAGGACAAACTGAAATCCTACAAGAAATTAGGATCTGAAGATTGGAATTCCAATCTGTCCTAGGAGAATTTAACTCATAATGGCCCTATGCAAATGTGTCCATTTACATACCAATGACATTTACATACGGCCATTGAATAAGGTTGGACCAAACGGCTGGCACCCTGGTTACAATGTGTATTAACCTAAGGGACATATACTGTATCTAAGATATGAAAATAATTCAGCTGGAATAGTGATGGCGAAATTGTATGCTTACCTATGCTGAAATTGACTGGAATTTTGGCTGTGAAATGATTCAGTCTATTTTCCATACATTTTGATATAATCTGACATTCTCTAATAGAATTCGAGGTTGTCCTGACAGAATTCTTATTTTTTGCCGTAGGACAGACTGAAATTCCAATCTTCAGATCCCACTTCCAAATAGAATTACAATCTGTCCTAGTAGGATTGCAGATTCTCCTAGGACAGATTGGAATTCCAATCTTTAGATCCTAATGTCTTGTAGGATTTCAGTTTGTCCTAGGACAAACTACAATTCCTATCTGTCCTAGTAGGATTAGGAATCCTTCTGGATTTCAATCTCTACTGTGACATATACATACGTTTTGTTTGATTAGTTGGTTAGGCTATTAGTTTTATTTTGTTTTCAACATTTATTAACTTGCATACATTGGCATTGCTGTTTGTTTGCTGCATGTCATGCTGTAGTTTTTAACAAATACCTTGAATACATTAAGTATTACCTGATTTTACCTAAAATTGCCCTCTATATGAAGTGTAACGGATAGGCTATACATGATATATTATATATATATAATTATATATATATATATTATATATATATATTATATATGTTATGTATGTATGTATTGCAGCCGCTAAAGCGCAAAGCGTTAATTTTGCACTATGCACGAAATTTTTTGTTTACCCCCCACCACCACCACCACCATTTTCTTTGCCCTCCAGTTGCCCCCCCCACTTTTAAAATTCTGGTGCCGCCACTGTCCATACACCTCATTTTACAGCTCATCAGCTAATATTAACTGTAAGAACCAATCAAGTTATCCAACTGTCAAGTATCAGGTGCTCTACCAATACTTTGTCTTTTTCTATTCAAGGTTGATTCTCGGACGGAGTCCATTGACAAGAAAATTGCCAGACTAGATGCTGAACTTGTTAAGTACAAGGATCAGATGAAAAAAATGAGAGATGGACCTTCAAAGGTGAGCTTTAGTGTGTTTCTACCTGAACAGTCAGTGAATCATCATTCTCATATCATATGGTTGTTATATTACAAAAATATGGACATCCAGGCAGAGGTGTCAAAAGTATTCACATTCATGGCTCAGGTAGAAGTATAGATACTAGGGTGTAAAAAGACTTCTGTGGAAGTTGAAGTATCAACTCAAACTTTTTACTCAAGTAAAAGTAAATGTAAGGGGGAAATACCAATAGGACAAAGGCCTAGGCCACAGGTGTCAAACATGCGGCCCGGGGGCCAAAACCGGCCCGTCAAATGTTCCAATCCAGTCCATGAGATGAATTTACAAAGTGCAAGTTAGGGCATCAAACTCAAAAATAATGTCATAATAACCTATAAATAATGACAACACCATTTTTTCCCTTTGATTTAGTGCAAAAACATTAAATTATGAAAATGTTTACATTATAAACTATCCTTTAACGATAAAATGTGAATAACCTGAATAAATATGAACAACCTGAAATATCTAAAGAGAATTAAGTGCAATTTAACAATATTTTGCCTGTTACTACATGTTTTGTGCCTTTGTAGATCTGCTCTGTAATGCATATGTATAAATGATAAGTCAAGGCATAATATGGATAAAATTGTACTTATATTTCTTAACAAATTGCATTTTTTTTCCAGATTATTCACATCCTTTTTGTTTGGATAGTTTTTAAATGTAAATATTGGCATAACTGAATGTTATTTTATGCACTAAAACAATTTGGAGTTGTCATTATTTATTGGCTGTCATGCTATTATTTTACTGGTCCGGCCCGCTTCCAATTAAATTGGGCTGAATGTGGCCCCTAGAAGACAATGAGTTGGACACCCTGGCTTAGGCGGTGCCACGGGGGCCTATAGTGCACTACCCCACTTCCCCAAAAACACATTTTTCTAAAGGCCATAATGACTTTGTAATATTAAAATGTTAATTTTGAAATATTTGGGATGCACTCGTCTACCTGTTTCAGCCGCATATATGTTCATTGAAAATTAACACATTTTAGTCCAATGCAAATGTATTAAAGAACCATATATGTGTACTACTGAGCATTAACATGTGTTTCATGGAGCGGAATTTATGATGACTAGTTGAATATAAGTATTGGAATGATGCAAAAAGTCAGGTGCGATGGATCACGTACAAACCAATAGGGTGTTAGAATGGTATATGTTTATACTTCTCATCCAACCACAATTAAATTCATTCTATCCGGATGGAGCGATTTATCTGGATAGTTTTTTTTTATTTGAATGATGACAAGATGGAATGAAATTGTTTCTTTGCATGTTCGAAATAAATAAATAAATAAATAAATACATACATTAACATGCTGAAATGAAATAGGAGTAATGAGGCTGTTTTTAAAATGTAAGGAGTGGAAAGCACAGATAATTGCCTGAAAATGTAAGGAGTAGAAGTAAAAAGTCAGCTGAAAAATTATTACTCCAGGAAAGTATAGATAACCAAAATGTCTACTTAAGTAAGGTAAAGTATTTGTACTTCGTTACTTGACACCTCTGCACCCAGGAAAGTCCCTTTGAGACACGATCTCTCCATAGAGTCCTGGTCAACATGGCAACAAGTAGTTTCACATCGAAAACAAGTCATATAAAAACACACTAACCTCTGTGAAATACATGTAATTGAATAAAAGCCAAATATTGTAAATGTTTCACTTATGCAGTTGTGTAACTAGTATATAACTCTGCAAAGTTCTTATCACTTCTAATAATTAAACAGGGTGTTACTCACATATTTTGGTCTCTTTAAAAATGACAGGAGGTGCTGTCAATATAGTCCTCGCATCACAACCTATGGAAACTTAATAAATATTTTTTCTCTGCCTCATAGAATATGGTCAAGCAAAAAGCAATGAGGGTTCTGAAGCAGAAGAGAATGTAAGTAATTTAGTTTTTATTGATTGAGTTTTATTGATTAACCACATAAAAATATGAAAGCTCAAATAGTTTCCTTCACACCTCCAGGTATGTTTTCTGTATGTGGATCCTAAAAACCTCACTTCATCTCCTCTGTATCTTCTGCAGGTATGAAGGCCAGAGAGACAACCTCATGCAGCAGTCGTTCAACATGGAACAAGCAAACTACACAATCCAATCCCTTAAAGACACTAAAACCACCGTAAGACGCATGAAATGATGTATCAGACATTAAGTTACCCCAGAGATGTGGGAAGAAATGGGGTTTGTTTTAACATCTTTTTTTTTTTACAGGTTGATGCCATGAAAGTTGGCCTCAAAGATATGAAGAAAGCATACAAGAATGTGAAAATTGACAAGATTGAGGTATTAATTTACTTAGTTATTAAATGATAATATGGCATTCACTGGACAAACCCTTACATTTTGTCCCTCTGTGGCAATTTCAGAAGAATGTGGAGGAAGCCTTCCTTTAATATTCAGTCCCTGTAACCCCTGATAAAGCAGGTGCATGGCGGATAAACATTTTCATTTTTTGTTAATATTCAGGATCTTCAGGATCAGCTAGAAGACATGATGGAAGATGCCAGTGAGATCCAGGAGGCACTGGGCAGAAGCTACGGTACCCCTGACATCGATGAGGATGACCTGGAGGCAGGTCAGTAAAAAAAAAAAAAAATCTGCATTTTTCATTTTGTGACTTTGAATGTAAAATACAGTTTTGCAGTTACTTTGACACCCCATGTACAGGGTGGGGAAGCAAAATTTACAATATTTTGAGGCAGGGATTGAAAGACAGTGTATGACCAATCAGTTTATTGAAAGTCATGAGAATTTATTTGCCACAAGAAAATGTACATAATAGAAAATGTTTTTATTCTATGTGTCCTCCTTCTTTCTCAATAACTGCCTTCACACGCTTCCTGAAACTTGCGCAAGTGTTCCTCAAATATTCGGGTGACAACTTCTCCCATTCTTCTTTAATAGTATCTTCCAGACTTTCTCGTAATAGTTTTGCTCATAGTCATTCTCTTCTTTCCATTATAAACAGTCTTTATGGACACTCCAACTATTTTTGAAATCTCCTTTGGTGTGACGAGTGCATTCAGCAAATCACACACTCTTTGATGTTTGCTTTCCTGATTACTCATATGGGCAAAAGTTTCTGAAAAGGTATGGATAATAGTGTTAGGTATGATTATGACATCAATATATGTTTGGTTTCAAAACAATTGACGTAGTGCCTGCTGAGAAAAAACAACTAAATGTTCATTGTAAATTTTGCCTCCCCACGTGTACGTCTCATAAGGCAGTAGATGATGTCATTTCCGACATCATTTTGTTTGTCAACCCTTTGTCCAGTGAATGCAGTCAGCTGATAAATTCTAGTGTTCATAAATGTCTGTGTGTTTAGAACTGGATGCTCTGGGAGATGAGCTCCTGTTGGATGACGACAGCTCATACCTGGATGAGGCTTCGACAGCTCCTTCGATCCCAGAGGGTCTGCCTGGCGACAAGTCGACCAACAGGGTAAGTCACAGCTCTGGGGTTTTTTTGAATATTGGAGTTTGACTTTAGTTCTGGTTTAATTTTGGTGTTTTGTGTTTCAGGATGGTGTTCTGGTCGACGAGTTTGGTCTTCCCCAGATCCCCGCTACATAAAGAACCTAAACACTCAACAGCATTGAGTTTTACATGTATGATAGCCTTTTGTATTTATCGAACTGACACTCCCAGCCTTGTAGAGCTCAATGAAAAACCAAAGCATCTTCTGTCCAATGATTGATGGAAACTTTAACATATCAAGCTTAAAGTTTATTATTTCATATGTATCTGTGGTGATTGTTAGATTGGTCTCTTAACTTTGTACATTCTCTGCAGCACGGTGTTGCCAAGAACAAAATAAACTATATTTTTTGACAATCTTCAATTAGTGTGATACATAAATAAAACCCATTTCAATGTACAAATGTATTCGTGCTTAATCAGTGACCTAAAACACATTCATTTGGCAAAGACTCATAAGCAAAAATAATATTTATTTAAACTAGAAAACAAAACAGCCCTTCATTTCACTTCTATCATGTTTTCTTCTGTCATTAAATCACCAGCTCAGTCTGTAACTGTGAGGGAAGATCTTCTGGTGCAGGTATTCCACCACACTGGCCTTGGTTTGTAATTTTTCAAATTCATAGAAAGGAATCTAAAAAAACAAAAACAAAACATAAAAATCATCAGTAACCTTATAAACAAAGTATGAGACTAACTCAAAAATATTAAAAAGTCATTACGTGTGATACAAATAAAGGCTGTTAAGCAAATTTCTACATCTTCCTCCGTATTAAAGTGACGGACGAGAAACAAAGGGAAACTAACCTGAACAACTTCATATCCCAGAAGCCTCAGATGTCGTTGCTTAGTGGCCTCTTTTCCGAGTAGCTGCCTTGTGTTTGTAGTGAACCTCTTTTGTCCATCGATACAAAGTGCTATCCTGCAAACATAAATTAAACTGAACTGAGAAAAACAAAATATTACTTTGGTCCATCCCTAAAAGAATGCGTAGGTCGAGAAAGACAATCCTGTATGAAACGTGACAACTTTTACCTCTTGTATACGTCGTCGTTATAACTGGCAGGCAGCACATACCCGTCTTCATCCACTTTTATCTCCATGTCTATGGGTGAAAAGGAAATATTAGACCCTTGGAAGAGGAAACATCCATGAAATAAATCAATGTTATTATTAGAATATTACCGATTGTGTAGCAGTACGGCGTCAAAACCTTGGATCCAAAGTACGATCGAGCACCGAGTAAATTCAACAGTCCATTTTTCACCGAGTTGTACAGATGTGTGTCCACAGGCGTCTCCAGGGAGCGTCCAGGTGTGAGGAAGGACTTAACGCGGTACCTGGGGAGGAGCCGGGGCCCCTGAGGAGACATAACACAGTGTCACATTGTACATTTAAGGATATTTGTTTCAGATTAGGCCAGAAATCTGCCTTATAGCTTTAAAGGAGAAATCTGACAAGTTCAATGAGATCAGTGTGGTGTTTTCTACTGTCCATGTAGTTTTCAATTTTTGGAATTAATTTTTTTTCCCTCAATCACAAAATTCTCTCCATGTGCAAGATAACTCAAAAAGTTATGGATGGATTTGGATGAAAATTTCAGGAATGTTGATACTGGCACAAGGAACAAATGATTAAATTTTGGTGGTGATCGGAGGGGCACTGATCTGCCTTGGTGGAGGTCTGCGCTCTCCGAGTGCTTTTCTAATTCACATCTGTTTTGTTTTTAGTTGACAGTGCAGTATGATCACATAACTGTAATCCACTGAACCTCACACAGGAATGATATGTTAAGTATGAGGGTGTGTATCAGAGCAAGTGATTGTGAGTTATCCTTTCATCTTTAACTGATATATTTGCTTAATACTTTACCTCATAGAAAGGACACTCCAACTTTACAGTTATGTAAAGCTGAGTCAGCTGTGACAGAACATATCGGTCCATTCCAGTGTCCTGCTCTGAAAGACAAAGAACACAATTCATGCCGTGTCAATATAGGACAATCCCTTCTTCTCCACGTATTACATCTTTATGTATCCATTCACATTCAGATCATGACAGGCGTCTGACAATATTTACCTTGCAATTGCTGAAGAAAATAACTTCCAAAAACTTTGGAGACAAAATTCACAGGAAACCTCTCAACGAGGATGCAGGAGTGAAGCAGGTTGATCAATGTCCGAGGCTGGAAATGTGAAAAGCGTTTTTGCAGGGTTGTTTCAACTTTCCTGAACACATCGCCAGCATTGGGTGGGAGGTAGCCCAGCTTCCCATAAGCCATGATCTGCCTGGCCACCTGGCTGGTGTTGTACTCATCCGCCCGGTACACAAAGCTCTCAGCCACAGAGTCAAACACCAAAGGCGATAAGATGTTCCTCCACTAAAGAACTGCATCACCTTGGTAACAGTCTCTGGGTGGGATGTGAAGGCTACTGTGGGTACATACCTCTCCATTGCCTGCACAAAGTAATGATCACTGTGACCAAAGTGCATGAGTGCACCTAGCACAAGGGTGAGCTCCTCATCAGTAAAGTGAGGTACGTGTCGTACTGCCTGCTTGCATAGATTGATCACAAGTGGCATAGCCTGAGTCTGATTTAAGCTCACAAGGACACTGAGCAGCTCACTAACCACAGTAGGATTCATACGGGAGGTGACTGTCACAGCGTGGGTGTGCATGGCGTTCAGCAGGTCACAGTACTTTCCATCTAGACCTCCACCACTTTGCAGAAGTCTATAAACAGCACTGAGGTCTTCAAGGCTCCACTGAGCAGGCTCCTGTCTTTGGATTTGTGACATTACCTGCTCCAGCATCACAGAACCAGGACCCTCTATAGCCAGCATCGCCTGTCCCAGGATACACAGCTGCTCCACAGTCATCTCTCCCTTGTCCAACCTTTCCTGACTCTCAGACACCAGCCGCACCATCAGGGTGCTCCAGGGATCCAAGTAAAGGCGGGTGCAGGCTAGAAGAGCTGATACCAGACCACCATCTGTCAGCCGCCCGGAGTCCTCCTCCAGCTGAAGGCACAGGGCTCTGATGGTGACGTTCTCCAGGACTGAGGGGTCCTTTAGAGAGTGACCATCCTGCTCCAGATCGGCCACACAGTGAAGCACAAGCAGCCATGGTGTCAGACATGATCTCTACTGTCCGCAGGAGTCTGAGCACCTGCCTGGACGATGAGCAGCTGTTCAGATGCCGATGGAAAACCTCCTCCTCTGTGGCTGTGGGTCTGTGCAGCTGGGTCAGACGGAACCGAGGGAACGAATCTTTGTGGAGTCCAACAGAATTGCTGCCAACAAAGGTCGGTTCCCGGACTATGGTGGTGGTCAGGTTTCTTTTCCAGCAGTCTGGCTTGAGCTGTCGACAGCCGTGGCTTCGGATGCAGTGGCTGGATGAGGTACAGAGACAGGCTACACAGGGGAAGACCTGGACTGAGCCTGGTGGAGGGACGAACAGGACGATAAAAGGGCACCGAGGAATCCCGAACCTCCCCAGCATGGGAAGTCTGTTGACCAGCTTCAAAGCCATGACCCCAGTCCAGGACAGCCCAGATCTAAACCAAAGAGAGTATATGGAAATAACTTTAACCCTTTCATGCATGAATTATGAGAACCTTTGTCAAGATTTTTTCCTTGAGTGTTTCTATTCCTCTTTGGCATGAAAAAAAAATTGCGATTGAGTTTTTTTTTTTTTTTTTTCATGTAGTTACAAAAATGTCCATGCATTTAATTTTTGAAGTAAAGAAACATATGTTTAAAACCCAATATCAGAAAGTGAGATAAAAAAAATGAAATAAAAACATTTTAATCCTGCTAATCTGATGTTTTCTCACATTTTAACATATTGTAATGCTAGTTATTACTCACTTCATGTAGATAATTTGGAAAAAAAAAACAAAAAAAAGAACAAAAACCTTTTTGTCAATTGATTTACACTCAAACATGTTAGTGAAGATCAGGTTTATCTAGAACAGTGGTTCTCAACCTTTTTTCAGTGATGTACCCCCTGTGAAATATTTTTTCAGCCAAGTATCCCCTAACCAGTGCCAAGCATTTTTGGTTGAAAAAAATTACTTAAAACAGAGTGCTGTGCCATCAGTCTCTGATTTATTAAACTTTGGAGCTCTATTTGTAGTGGTCTCTTGAACTATTTGGAAATAAAAAGATATAACTAAAAAAAGAAAAATAATAATAATAATTAACTTCATTTTAAATAAAGATTTGCGCACATAAAAACAGTTATCAACATAAAGTGTCCTCCTTTGGGATTATAGTAAAGATCTGTTCTCAAAAAGAAATACTTAACTTAATTATAAATAAAGATTTGTCTACATAAAAATTATTTTCAACATAAAATGTCCTCTTTTGGGTAAACAGTAAAGATCTGTTCTTAAAAAGAAATAATTAACTTAATTTTAAATAAGAGCAGAAACTGCTAAAATATATATATACAGTATATATATATATATATATATATATATATATATATATATATATATATATATATATATCTTAAAATATCTATTTAATAAAAAAAGAAGACTGACAACATTACCAACTGTCAACACTGAATATTGCATTGTTGCTCTGAACTGAGTGTTTCTGCATTTAGTCAGACACTTTAGTCAGACACTTTGCTGTGGGACTTTGTCATTCTTGGTGGCAGGGAGGCAACTGCTGTGATCAAGCTCTTTATTTTTAAAGGATTTTCCCATGAATACGACTTTTTAAATATATTTTAAAATCTCACGTACCCCCATTTGAGAACCACTGATCTAGAACAGCACAGTTTCAGTGCTGGTCTGAATGTCAGTGTATTATGGGATGGTGCATAAGTGTCCACTGTGATGGCTGATATGGAACTAAAACAGCAAAAACACATGAATATACAAGAGAACAGCTGGAGAAGAACTGTCCACTGGAGTGACCACTATGCATAAAAGGGTTAAACACGAAACATATCATTTAAAAGGATTACTGAACAAACTAAAACCCACTTTGTACCTGGTGCTTCTGTCAGTCCCTGAAACACATTCACTCTGACTTCACTGTTAACTAACAACCTTGGAGGTTACCAAACAGTTAGCTTAGCATCCTAGCTAGCATGGAAGTTACACACCTCTCAACTAGTTATTAGAATTTAATGAGGCTAACAGTCCGTCTCACGATGACAAATAAACTAATAATAATGAAATGAAACCAGTGAAACTCTTACCTAGACGTTAAAACATCAGTAAAGGGTCATAGTAGTGCTCAGAGGAGGATGCAGACCTAACGTGGATCCATTCCGTAAGACACAGAGCTGTGGTGCGTTCACGGCACCTCATACGTTTCTACTTTGACTCAGCCCTTACGACTTGCGAAGTGTCACGAAAAATTCTTGTTCTTCTTTTGACAAAATAATGAAACTCTTGAACCTTTTTAATTTTAACCCTCAGGTATATCTGGATGCCACACAAATTCAGTTGGCCACCATTAATACATTATTCATCCTATCTGGTTATTTTGTTTTCATACTTCCTGTGTGTACTTTTTCCCCGACAGCTTTGAAGGGGCCATCATAAATTAAACTCATACACTAGAGGGCGTTATACCAAAGGGATTTAATTATACATCTTGAAATGAGCATCAGCCTCTGACATATTTTGTGAACTTTCCTCAAGGCAGTGTGAAGGCTACATGTTAATAAACCTGAAATGATGAACTAAGAGATGGAATGGTCACTATCACTCTGCAGATGCTGTGGCAATTATCTGCAGGTGGAACTGAAATAAAAAAACTATGAAGCTCTGATGGGAACTTGTTGGCATTAGGTTTGTATTAAACATTCATTGGTCAAATATGTTTTAACACTGATGTGTAATATTTGCTTAGACTGACCCCTGTACATTTTTATTTCAGAATAGATTTAGAATGATGTTATGATGGAATACTGTATGTATCCCAAACCAATAATTGTGCAAATTATATTATGTTTTTTATTAGATTAAGTAAAATCTAAATAGAATAGACTCAAATGCATTCTTTCCACTACAGTAAAATGCAGCTTTCCATTTAAACAGCAGAATATAGTGCCTTTCAGAAGAAGTCCATGTTTAAAGATCAGGAAGTGCTGTGGTGTAAAAGGGGCTGGACTAGTACATGACTCCAGTTTTAAAAGTTTAACCTATATTATATTTTTTAAATTCTTAATTTTCCACATGGAATACATTTCTAAGTTTGGTATATCGCAGAATTTTATTTGTCAAAAATGTATTTTTTTGCAGTTTCCATTTATTTTATTTCTATATTTTTACTTGTAGTTGCAAATAATCTTAGAAATTTCATTAGTACAGTTATCCGATTACTCCCAGTTATTGGACTTTTATGGTCATGTAAACAGGCTCACTGTCTTCTGTGTAAATTTTGGACTTTTCAGTTCCCACCTGTGGGCTGGATTGAACCCTTTGGAGCACATGTGTCAAACATGCGGCCCAGGGGCCAAATCCGGCCACCAAAGGGTCCAGTCCTGCCCTTGGGATGAATTTGTCAAATGCAAAAAAATACACTAAGATATGAACAATCCTTTTATAGTTCAGGTTCCACACTCAGACCAATTCAATCTCAAGTGGGCAGGACCAGTAAAATACTATCATAATAACATATAAATAATGACAACTCCAACTGTTTCTCTTTGTAAATGCAAATATTTTCATGTATTTACATGAAAACAAAGTATAATTTCACAAAAAATGTGAATAACCTGAACAAATATGAACAACCTGAAATTTCTTAAGAGAAGTAAGTACAGTTTTAACAAGATTCTGCCTGTTACTAAATGTTTTGTATTTGTAGATCCACTGTGATCTGTAAGTTATAATGTACATGTATGAATGATAAACTGAGGCAGAATATTGTTAAAATTATACTTATTTTTTCAGTTTGTTCAGTTTATTCACATTGTTTGAAAGGATAGTTTGTAGATGTAAACCTTTTCATAATGTTAATGTACTTTTTTCACCCTAAAACATAGAGAAAGGTTTGGAGTTGACATTATTTCTATATTATGTTATTATTTTACTGGTTCGGCCCACTGCAGATCAAATTTAGCTGAATGTGGCCCCTGAAATAAAATGAGTTTGACACCCCTGCTTTGGAGAGTCAGTTTTGGCCCATGGGCCACAAGTTTGACACCTCTGATATCCTCCTGAGACCCAGCAATGCATTTTATCCTCTGTAGGGGACAAGAGTTTAACAGCTTTATTATTAAAAAAAAACACTGTCCACTGCAAAGGACATTCCATAGAAAAATAATCTGAAAAAAACTGTTGCATCATGTTGTTTCTATCAAGACAATTATTTAATTTAAAAGTCAAACCTTTTCCTTTCCTGGGTCTCAGGACTATATAGACCATTGGTTTGGATTGAACCAGTTGCACTTGACAAGAAGCAGCATTGTTTTCTAATTACAGATAGACTTGGGTTGGTGTCTTGTCTTTTTGCGCTTCACTTTCTTCATGTATCATTTCACATTATTACACTGACCTTGTTTTATGGACATTTATGGTTTGATTTCTTTGCATGTGTGGATCTCATGGGTTGTTACCAATTTCTGGTGAGCATGTTGTGACAATAGCCCCTTTAGAAATATACGTGCTGAAGAAAATGGTAATAGGTTCAATACTTAGACAGTATCTACAGTATTTTGCTTTTCTGTGATGTCATGGCATTCATTCAACAGTTCCTTTGCTTCTGAATTAGGTGTGAGCTGAGTTAATCAGGAGAGGACAAGATTAGCTTTGTCACGTTTGTCTGACATTTGAATGTTCTCTCCTCTGTCGGATAACGACTGTCTTTTACATAACCCCACTCCCTTTCTAGGTAATCATCGTAGATTCCCTTTCACTGTCAGTCTACAAAAACACACTCAGTCTTCCAGCTGGAGTCCTGCTGAGTCTTTTACCTTTTTAGAGAAGGAATTTCAGCCAGCGCTAGTCTGCACATGCTGAATGAATGTGGTGGTGAGGAGGGAGAGTCAACTTGTCATAACTTGAAAAATAGAAAAAAGGTGCATAAGCATTTTCATTGCACCGGTTAGAAAATAAAGAGAGTAATGCGGTACTAGTTTCAGTTGTCTTTTATGCAAGGGAAACAGTCGGCAAAGTACAACTTGATAGAGGGCTTTATTTAAAAAGTTTATATTATAAAATGTAAAAAGTCAGCTAAGCCCGATCATATGAATTCCAAAGACTTATCCCTTAGAGCTCCCAATGTGCTGCCACTCCACATCTTCACATGACAGAAAAAAACCCAACATTTGACAACTTTATATTTTTTCTTCATTATAGATGTGTAAATCTGGCATTACTGGAGGTTCACAGCAAACAGTGGATATTTATTGCTTTGGTTTGTTTTAAATGGGGTTCATACTGGAGAGTCGAGACATGCAGCACTGGCATCTAGCTGATGGAAGAGGAAGAGGGTGGAGAGGAAGATGATGGTTTAGCTCTTTAATCGTCCTTATCCTTGGCACCGTGCTTTAGGATGCGTGTGAACTCCACATAGTTGAAGTTACTCTTCTTGTCGATGGGGGCCTCCCTGAAAAGCTCATCCACCTCCTCATCTGTAAACCGGTCACCCATTGTTGTGAGCAGCTCTCTGAGGTAATCTTCCTGGATGAAACCTGAGAGAAAAGAAGTATGAAATAGTTTAAATAAACAAACTGCTGAATAGTCTTTTGCTTGTAATAACAGGTTTGCTACATTTCAGACATATTCAATATAAAACAACTGCACAGCGCAAGGTTATTCTGTACTTTTTACCCATTACAAGACATTTTAAACTTCTGCATTCATGTCTACACAACAACATCACAGCTTACCTGTCCCCTCCTCATCAAAGCAAGCAAAGGCATTTCTGATCACATCCTCAGGGTCTGTGCCATTGAGCTTCTCTCCAAACATTGTGAGGAACATTGTGAAGTTAATGGGTCCAGGAGCTTCATTCATCATGGCCTCCAGGTATTCATCAGTAGGATTTTTCCCTATATACCAAGAAAAACAGTGCATTTATATTTAAATGTTCAGGATTAATAGCAAAAAATATGAGTAAAACTACAAATTACATTACCAACAAAAACAAATCCAAATATTTATTTCTACATTTGTATACAAATTCTTTTAGCACATTATTTCTTAAGCTTGATGCACCATAATATCATTTCTAGACATTCACTCAAGAGTAACAAATATTGACTCATCCACTTGACCCAAATGATGCAAGTAATGACAGTGTACAAACAGAAAAGTTTGTCACCTTGAAATGTTTCTGTTAATTAGATACACAATAAGTATGTCTGTACTACTTAAAGAAAAAAAGATTAACATATGTTTGGAATCTTAAAAACTTTTTCATAACATCTCCCACTAACCGAGTGAGGCAAGCATATCATGAAGATCCTCTTTGTCAACAAAACCATCACGGTTCTGGTCGATCATGTTGAAGGCCTCCTTGAATTCCTGAATCTGAGACTGGTCAAACATGGCGAAGACATTGGAGGTGGCGCGCTGAGGGCGCTTCTTCGTGGTCTTTCCCTTAGCCTTTTTGCTCGACATTTTGAAGGTGTTATTTCTATGGATGGAACACAATGTGCACTGTTAAGACGACATGTTATAAATAAAGCCATTTATGGTAGCAGACAGATAAAACATTGTTTACAGTTTTTCCCATGAGTGGTGATTGTTGCTATGTGACCTGAAGATATTAATGGCTTAATGCAAGATTTTTGATGGGGATGAAATGTCCTGTTTCACAACAACACTCAACATTTTACAGTAGGAGCAGTACAAAAGAAAATGACAAAAACCCTGAAAAGGAATCTTAAATTAGATATGACATCCTCTAAAATACAATCTGATCCGAGGTAAAGTGGATTATGATGTTACTCCAAATAAGATTTTGTCACTTGTACCCATAAGTCGGTGCCAGGGTAATTTAATTCTGTGGCTGTGATTCCCTGGTGTGGTGTCCTGCACTGGGCTATAAATGGAAATGTTCCTCATCTTTCTGGGTTGATCTGCTTGCTGCCTTCACTGACGGTTGGAAAACTACCGATGTGAGGACAGATGGCCATATCAGGCAATGTCTTATGGAGGCTAATGCTGTCCCATTTATAACTTCCTGCCTACACGGACAGCATATTTGCTTAAGATATTCTGCAAATGAAGTCATACTTTACCATGCCTTTACAATCGTTTACATCTATATAGTATGATTTACTCAATTTATTATCATTAACGTAAGTAATATCTTTGGAATGTATTGCCTAATCGCTATAAACTAAGTCAATAGATTAACACTGCAAATGTTTATAACCTCGAAAACGTTGGTTTACTAATATTTGAATTACAAAGTATATAACAACATCAATAAACCTTGAAAAATAATTAAAATCAGTTCTATGTTTTGCTTCTTATAGCGATAACGCACATCAAAGTACGCACATACTGTTGAATATTACGGCTTTGCGGCCTGGTTTGGCCCCGATTTAAAAGTATAGCATTATAACATACAGCTAGTTCAGTCAAGACAGCGTATGATTGTTTTCGCAGAATTAAAATGTACCTTCTAATGTTAACACATATAAGTTAGCTTGTCGTTATTACAACGCAGTCTGTCATCTTCCCGTTAGCTTTAGCCACATAGCTAACACTAGCCGTGTTTTTAATGCTAAAGATCGCTAGTTTAAAAAGGATAACACCAGCAAATTAACCAGATAAGTGAGTTAAATACCGGTAAATCTGTGCGTTTTCGAGCTATAAAATAAATAATACTGTAGCTAACTATCTCACAGACAGATAAATAAAAAGAAGATAGTTTTACCTGACAACAACCCAGTAATCGACAGCTAGCCCGGTGCTGCTCTTTTCTCAACCACCGCCCTTCACTTCCTGATTATAATGTTGGTTCCGTACAGAAAGGACAGAACAAACCAAGTGGGTAAAACAGGGGAATCGATAAAGTAAGTGTCACTATTATACATCAGAAACAACAAATTATATTTTTTAAGAGTCATCGTAAGAATATTTATGTTATTAAATGTGTATTATAAAGAAAAAAGCTAATAAAATGTAACTACAAATTGAATTCAAATTCCCAATAAATGCTAACACCCCGTCGGAGTAAATGTAGCTTCCTGAAAACACTCCTTTGCCTGCGTTGACATTCCTGGATATGTCCTTTTAAGGGAAGAACGAGCACATCCTCCTCCACATTATGCAATTAAGATAAGGTAAATCATCAGACATCCAAAGACCACTGGTACTAGTCATCCAACATATCTGAGATCTCATCTGAAGTAGTCTTTTCCTGTCTTTTTCTTTTTTTCCCCTCTCTATTGTGATAAATGATGGTAACATACTTCCATAATAACTTTCCATGATTCACAACACTCACAATACAACTTACATTACTGGGATTGTTTTCATTTATCAAATACCAAAGCCACATTTTGTATTGTTTGTATTTTATTTTATTTATAAGCAATGTTTAAGGTGTGTCTCCATTAAAATCAACATGATATTCCATCTAACAAAAACAAAAATACATGTAAGGCAGCTGTAACCAAAATAATGAAATGAAAAATGTCGATAGATTGGTAATAATAGGCACTGACCACAGAACATTGGTCAAACAACAGATGGTACAGTTGCTGTAAAAAGAGGCTTACAGCTACAGGGATGTGGAACTGTTGAGTCACAAGTTAAAACCAGTTGCATTTGTCTCCTACTCCAGGGATCATATCACTTTACAAAGTTAATAACAAATGGTTGAACAATGCATGTGTTATGAGGTATTTATAGATATGCTATAGCCTATGTCTCCAACAAACCACGGTGCAGATGAATGACATGGTATGTGTGGACTCAGGATGACTCCAGGACTATGTTTCACAGAGGAAAATCAAAATCATGTTTTTATTATTATTATTATTATTATTATTATATTATTATTATATATTATTATTATATATTATTAAAAAAACATAATACAAACAAGTAAAATTCACACATTCTGCTGGTGAGACTAAAAATTCAAAGAGGCTCATAAAATTGTGCCACCTAAATAATATGTATAAACATGACAAAAAAATCTAAGATGTCACAAAATAAAACAATATATCAAAATCTGTCCAGTTTTTTAAATCATCCTACAGAACCCTCCTAAAGCTAAACAAATCTGTTTCCAAGCTCTCTAAATGCAAAGGAATTTAACCCTTGCATGCATAGTGGTCACTACAGTGGACAGTTACTCTACAGCTGGGGTGTCAAACTCATTTTAGTTCAGGGGCCACATTCAGCTAAATTTGATCTGAAGTGGGCCGAACCAGTGAAATAATAACATAATAACAATATATGAATGTCAACTCCAAACTTTTCTCTATGTTTTAGAGCAAAAAATTACATTACATTATAAAATGGTTTACATCTGCAAACTATCCTTTCAAACAATGCGAATAACGTGAACAAACTGAAAAAATAAGTGTAATTTTAACAGTATTCTGCCTCAGTTTATCATTTACACATGTTCATTATAACTTCCAGATCACAGTGGATCTAAAACACAAAACATTTAGTAACAGATAGAATCTTGTTACCTCCGCCAGGAAGTATTGTGATCACTTTGCTTTGGGTGCGTGCGTGCATGCATGTGTGCGTGTGTGTTTGTTTGTTGTTTGTTTGTTAGCAAGATAACTCAAAATTTTATCAATTCCTTTTTGTGCTGGTATCAACATTTTCTGAAAATTTCATGAAAATCCATCCATAACTTTTTGAGTTATCTTGCTAACAAACAAACAAACAAACAAGCAAACACACACGGGAGGCAGAGCTGTCTTGGCGGAGGTCTGCGCTCTCCGAGTGCTTTTCTTGTTAAAATTGTACTTACTTTTCTTAAGACATTTCAGGTTGTTCATATTAGTTCAAGTTATTCACATTTTTTGCGAAATTATACTTTGTTTTAGTGTAAATACATGAAAATATTTACATTTACAAAGAGAAAAATTTGGAGTTGTCATTATTATTTATATGTTATTATGATAGTATTTTACTGGTCCCGCCCACTGGAGATTGAATTGGTCTGAATGTGGAACCTGAACTAAAAGGATTGTTAATATCTTAGTGTAATTTTTGCATTTCACAACTTCATCCCAAGGGCCGGACTGGACCTTTTGGCGGGCCGGATTTGGCCCCGGGCCGCATGTTTGACACATGTGCTCTACAGCTTTACTCTTGTATATATAGTTATATAGTTCCATATCTTTCAACACAGTGGACACTTATGCATCATCTCATAAACTGCAATTCATACCATTATTGTAACTTTGCTGTTCTTGATTGGTTCTTGAGTGGAAATCAATTGTTAATATTTATTTTTTGCATATTATCTCCATGAAGTGAGTAATAACTAGTATTAGAATATGTTAAAATGAGAAAACATCAGATTAGCTGCATTAAACATGGTTTCATTTCACTGTTTTCATATCACTTGATGATATTGGGTTTTAAATACATGTTTCTTTGCTTCAAGGATAAAATTCATGGTGTAGCTGAGTGGACATTTTTGTAACTCCATGAAAAACAGGTTGATTAAAAAAAAAAATTCAATCACACTGGGTTTTTTTCATGCCTAAAGAGGAATAAAAACACTCAGGAAAAAAAATCTTGATAAAGGTTCTCATAATTCATGCATGAAAGGTTTAAATCTTTCATTTAGAGCACAGGTGTTAAACATGCGGCCCGTGGGTCAAAACCGGCCTTCCAAAGGTTCCGATCTGGCCAGCAGCAGGATTTTATGGAGCGCAAAAATTACACTGAAGATATGAACATTCAAAGGTGTTGAACTGGTTTTAGCCCAATGTGATCTAAAGTAAAATAATAGTCTAATAACTCTCACAATAAAATGTCAACAAACAACCTGAAAATTAAATACAATTTGAACCATATCTCAATGTCTGTTACTATGTTTTGTGGATTTGTAGACCTGATTTTTAAGCTGTGTTAATAAGTTGACACTAATATTGTAGACATTCTTATTTTAGTTCCATATTCCAAACTAGAAAATTTCAACAACATTATGTTTGTGTAACATTGTGTGTAATGCACATGTACAAGTGATAAGATGAGGCATAATATTGTGAAATTTAGCTTATTTTTCTGAAGAAATTACATTTTTTTCCTGGTTATTCACATCTTTTTGGTTAAAAGATAGTTTGTAAATGCAAATATTTTCATAATATAATGTTTTTATTGCACTAAAATGAAGAGAAAGCTATTGTTAAAATTTAGCCAATTTTTCTGAAGAAATAATTTGTTTTTTCCTGGTTATTCACATCTTTTTAGGGACAAGATAGTTTGTAAATGTAAATATTTTTTATAATAATATTTTTATTGCACTAAAATGAAGAGAAAAACCAATATTGTTAAAATTTTGCTTATTTTCCTGAATAAACTACTTTTTTTTCTGGTTATTCACATCTTTTTGGTGAAAAGATAGTTTGCAAATGCAAATATTTTCATAATATCATGTTTTTATTGCACTAAAATGAAGAGAAAACTAATATTGTTAAAATTTAGCCAATTTTTCTGTAGAATTTTTTTTTTTTTTCTGATTATTCACATCTTTTTGGTGAAAAGATAGTTTGTAAATGTAAATGTTTTCATAATTTAATATTTTTATTGCACTAAAATGAAGAGGAAAAACTAATATTGTTAAAATTTAGCTTATTTTTCTGAAGAAATTACATTTTTTTTCTGGTTATTCACATCTTTTTGGTGAAAAATAGTTTGTAAATGCAGATATTTTCATAATATAATGTTTTTATTGCACTAAAATGAAGAGAAAAACTAATATTGTTAAAATTTAGCCAATTTTTCTGAAGAATTTTTTTTTTTCTTGGTTATTCACATCTTTTTAGTGAAAATATAGTTTGTAAATATAAATGTTTTCATAATTTAATGTTTTTATTGCACTAAAATGAAGAGAAAAACTTGGATTTGTCAGTATTTATAGTTTTTTAAGCTATTATTTTAATGGTTTGGCCCTCTTGAGATCGAATGAGGCTGAATCTGGCCTCTGAACTAAAATGAGTTTGACACCCCTGACTTAGAGGTAAATATGCAGTTACCGAAGAACTATCATTTTTAGTCATCATTTTTGTATTTATTTGATCCCTGGTTAATACACTCATTTTTATTCCATATTGCAGTGTCACATTTATCCACTAGAGGGTGCTCGTCTAATAGGAAATGTTTCATTGCTTTGAGGTATTCAAAGTCTAAAGGTCTTGTGTACCATTTGTTTATAAAGGACTTAATCCTCTGTTACATCAGTGGTATTTAGTGTCTGGAAAAGTTCATGTAAAGGTCAATACAGCTTCAATTCAAGGAAACAAAACAAAACAATAAAAATAGTCCAGATGGATCCCATGCAGTGACAATATAGTTGAAAAGTCCTGGACAGCTGAACACAGAGAGGCACTGCTAAAATTAACATAGTATATGAACTGAAGGACAATAGGAGGCACATATGGAATAGTGTCACAAGTACAGGCAGGTCCATATGTTTTTGGACAGTGACAGTTTTTTTTTTATATATATACAGGGGGGGAAGCAAAATTTACAATGAACATTTAGTTTTTTCTCAGCAGGCACTACATCAATTGTTTTGAAACCAAACATATACTGATGTCATAATCATACCTAACACTATTATCCATACCTTTTCAGAAACTTTTGCCCATATGAGTAATCAGGAAAGCAAACGTCAAAGAGTGTGTGATTTGCTGAATGCACTCGTCACACCAAAGGAGATTTCAAAAATAGTTGGAGTGTCCATAAAGACTGTTTATAATGAAAGAAGAGAATGACTATGAGCAAAACTATTACCAGAAAGTCTGGAAGATACTATTAAAGAAGAATGGGAGAAGTTGTCACCCAAATATTTGAGGAACACTTGCGCAAGTTTCAGGAA